>NC_091152.1:61275987-61440987 GCF_040958095.1 Procambarus clarkii | reverse complement strand
TCACTCCCTCACACATGTAACTGTACCTCACTCCCTCACACATGTAGCTGTACCTCACTCACTCCCTCACACATGTAGCTGTACCTCACTCCCTCCCTCACACATGTAACTGTACCTCACTCCCTCACACATGTAACTGTACCTCACTCCCTCACACATGTAGCTGTACCTCACTCACTCCCTCACACATGTAGCTGTACCTCACTCCCTCCCTCACACATGTAGCTGTACCTCACGCCTCACTCCCTCACACATGTAGCTGTACCTCACTCACTCCCTCACACATGTAGCTGTACCTCACTCCCTCCCTCACACATGTAGCTGTACCTCACTCCCTCCCTCACACACGGAGCTGTACCTCACGCCTCACTCCCTCACACATGTAGCTGTACCTCATTCACTCCCTCACACATGTAGCTGTACCTCACTCCCTCACACATGTAGCTGTACCTCACTCCCTCCCTCACACACGGAGCTGTACCTCACGCCTCACTCCCTCACACATGTAGCTGTACCTCATTCACTCCCTCACACATGTAGCTGTACCTCACTCCCTCACACATGTAGCTGTACCTCACTCACTCCCTCACACATGTAGCTGTACCTCACTCACTCCCTCACACATGTAGCTGTACCTCACTCACTCCCTCACACATGTAGCTGTACCTCACTCACTCCCTCACACATGTAGCTGTACCTCCCTCACTCCCTCACACATGTAGCTGTACCTCACTCACTCCCTCACACATGTAGCTGTACCTCACTCACTCCCTCACACATGTAGCTGTACCTCACTCACTCCCTCACACATGTAGCTGTACCTCACTCACTCCCTCACACATGTAGCTGTACCTCACTCACTCCCTCACACATGTAGCTGTACCTCACTCACTCCCTCACACATGTAGCTGTACCTCACTCACTCCCTCACACATGGAGCTGTACCTCACTCACTCCCTCACACATCTCACAGTCCCTCACCCTAAACAATCACTCACGGAGCCCACAAACCCCTGCTGGACATCTCTCTGGTGAGAGTCAGGTATTTAACATTGTATTACCCTCGCAAATGTATATTTTATACAGTAGTAAATATTTCTAAAAAATATTCTTTCCTCCTACTGCATTTTACTTCAAGTTTATCACTTCCAGAACCGCTGGGAAAATTCTGGCTTTTATGAATTCATTATATCTAAAAATTCTTCAAAGCCTTGAGCATTTACATATCTCTTTGTAGGTCTGACTGCTGTAATATCTCTATCCTCAACTCCCTTCTCCAGTGTTCACTACTCTCACTAATTCATTACAACTGCAACTATCACTATTCTAACCCGACACTACTCGCACAACTACTTGAAGACTACACCAAGACGGCTCCAACACAACTCGTGTACAACACCAACACAACTTTAACTCTGCTCCAACACCACTACTCCCACACAACTTCCCACTGCTCCAGTAACACATCGAAACAACACATCAATACTTCTCCATCTTAACTCTAACACTATGCTAACACAACTCCAGGAAAACTCGCTAAACAGCTTCAACATCACTAGACCATGACAGCTTCAGCACCACTACACCAAAACAGCTTCAACACCACTACACCAAGACAGCTTCAACACCACTACACCAAGACAGCTTCAACACCACTACACCAAGACAGCTTCAACACCACTACACCAAGACAGCTTCAACACCACTACACCAAGACAGCTTCAGCACCACTACACCAAGACAGCTTCAACATCACTACACCAAGACAGCTTCAACACCACTACACCAAGACAGCTTCAACACCACTACACCAAGACAGCTTCAACACCACTGCACCAAGACAGCTTCAACACCACTACACCAAGACAGCTTCAACATCACTACACCAAGACAGCTTCAGCACCACTACACCAAGACAGCTTCAACATCACTACACCAAGACAGCTTCAGCACCATTACACCAAGACAGCTTCAACACCACTACACCAAGACAGCTTCAACACCACTGCACCAAGACAGCTTCAACACCACTACACCAAGACAGCTTCAACACCACTACACCAAGACAGCTTCAACACCACTACACCAAGACCGCTTCAACATCACTACACAAAAACAGCTTCAACACCACTGCACCAAGACAGCTTCAACATCACTACACCAAGACAGTTTCAACATCACTATACGAGGACAGCTTCAACAACACTACACCAAGACAGCTTCAACATCATTACACCAAGACAGCTTCAACATCACTACACCAAGACAGCTTCAACATCACTACACCAAGACAGCTTCAACATCACTATACCAAAACAGCTTCAACATCACTACACCAAGACAGCTTCAACATCACTATACGAGGACAGCTTCAACAACACTACACCAAGACAGCTTCAACATCACTACACCAAGACAGCTTCAACATCACTACACCAAGACAGCTTCAACATCACTACACCAAGACAGCTTCAACATCACTACACCAAGACAGCTTCAACATCACTATACCAAAACAGCTTCAACATCACTACACCAAGACAGCTTCAACAACACTACACCAAGACAGCTTCAACATCACTATACCAAGACAGCTTCAACATCACTACACCAAGACAGCTTCAACATCACTATACCAAAACAGCTTCAACATCACTACACCAAGACAGCTTCAACATCACTATACGAGTACAGCTTCAACAACACCTCACCAAGACAGCTTCAACATCACTACACCAAGACAGCTTCAACATCACTACACCAAGACAGCTTCAACATCACTATACCAAGACAGCTTCAACATCACTACACCAAGACAGCTTCAACACCACTATACCAAGACAGCTTCAATATCACTACACCAAAACAGCTTCAACATCACTACACCAAAGCAGCTTCAACATCACTACACCAAAACAGCTTCAACATCACTATACCAAGACAGCTTCAACATCACTACACCAAAGCAGCTTCAACATCACTACACCAAAACAGCTTCAACATCACTACACCAAAACAGCTTCAACATCACTATACCAAGACAGCTTCAGCACCACTACACCAAGACAGCTTCAGCACCACTACACCAAGACAGCTTCAACATCACTACACTAAAAAGCTTCAACACCATAAAAGCTGCCATATTGGTGCTACACAATTCAGACACAAGGTATGAACATAGGGATATATGGGACTCTTGACACTCTACTCACCTATACGAAGCCACTCTCAATATGTTCACCCAAACCCATTCATAATTATGTCTAACCTACGCTTGAAACAATCCCACGATTTTATGTTTATTGTGTTACCCGGTATTTGGTTCAATATATCAATAATTTGTTTTCAAACCAGTATTTACCCAGGTCTCCCAGGGGTATGTAAACCCAGCAAGTCCTGGGTAATTACTGGCTTGGAAAACAATGATTTCAAGTTATTTATTTGTTTGTTCTTTGTTGTTTAGTGTTCAAATATTTAACATATTAGTATTCCCCTATGTTATATGTTTTCATTCACTGGTATACTTCAGTTATACCACAGTTTACTCTTAAGTATTAATGAAAACGTAAATTTAGTTTACTTAATCTGAATTCATAGGTTTTTAATTCCAGGGCTCACGGGCTCACCATAGCCCGTGCTACTTGGAATTTTTTGTTCCAGGTAGCAAATCTTAAACAACAACAATAACAATCCAGGGATTAACACACATACACACACTCTTCCTCTATCTCCTGCCACTCTCTACCTCTCTCTCTATTCTAAGACGAGGGTTCATTAGGTAGATCATTGAGGTCCCTAGTGAAGCTGCAAGCAAGAGTTATCTTACATGAACTCATCTGAAGCCTGCCTCGAGAGACTCATTTATGTCATTAGACTCTTATTTGTATTCACAAGAATTTAACTAGCTTTAAAGTTAAGTAACTATCATATATGGCCAGGATGAGCTAGCCAGAGCCTGCATGTGAGTGATACCCTGTGTAACAACCTGTTGAGCGAACAAGTTCCGCATGTAAGTCAGCCTAGCAATAAATGATCGTTGATGGAGTAATGTTCCCGAGAAAGCCAATTCCGGCATGATTTGATGCACTCAGTCATCAACAGTTCCAGCATGAACTGATGATGGCTGAGAGCCTTGAGTTATGAGTGCCACCTACTGGTTGTCCTCGACGTTGGGCCAAGTGTGGAGCTGAACAACATAACAGTAAGTCTGCCAACGTCAGAGAAGCCTTCCGACATTGTCCCAAAATCTGATGAATGATGGGGGGGGGGGGGGCAGGCGATCCAGGAGAGGGGTGCATACTCTAGATGAGTATGCACTTGTGTTTCATACAAGGTTTTGTAACCTGTCCTGGTGTCGAAGTTTGAGATGGGTTGAAGGTTTCCTGGCTGCCCGGCTTGCTGGGTTAAGCATGGGGCTCGACATGGACCTTGATGAGTCAAACGTCATTCCCAATATGTCAATTGAAACTCAGCAGGTGATCATGAAGTCGTCCAGTGACTGATGCCACTTAGTGAAGAGATTTAGCAGGAGATCAGCAGCAGACAGACATGTACTAAGGCCATACCGTCCATCACATAGCAGCCGGTGATGATCAACAAATCATATTTGTAGAGAGATTAATATCTCAAGATTTTCACCATTAACTGAAGGCAGCGTTGGAAATTTCCAACAGTTATTCTCATCCCTAATACAACAGGATGTATTTCCTGTATTAGGCTTCATACACATCTAATATTCTTTACTAATCCTTAGTACAATGAGATGTACTTCCTGTATTGAGCGTAATAATTAACACTACTAATATGTAGCTTAGTATTGTGGAATTTACTGTATTAGGTTGTGGAACATCATGTAATTTCTACTAGAATTGTGTAGTGTTGCGTCAGCCACTCAAGGAGACTAAATTTCCACATACCTGTAGATTTAACACCATTTACTTTCCTTCATTAGGAATAATTATTTAGTAATAGGTTTACCTTTACTATACAACTGTTTACCCAACTTAATCGCTGTTCCAGTAAATCATATCATAATCTAACATCATTTCCACCACCAAGCAAGTATTGTTTTATTTGTGCCGTCTACATTAACTGACGAGCACTGTGAGAATTAAACATCACCACATAAATTATAAAGAGTTCATAAACGTCCCCTTCCCTATTTAGCTTTATTAAATACATATAATATATGCTCACGGTGAGCTAATACGCATGCGCGACTTGCGGGAGGGAGGAGAGAGGACTCTCGCCATATTCGATCAACAAGCGTGACGGTGCTCCGAAGCGGTCCCGAAATATCTTACCATCCAGACGGCATCCTAACATCCCTATTCAACGAGCTCTTAAAAAAGTTCATGTAGGTGCCATGTCGTATCGCTGGCATATCGGGCGTACCAAAAATTCCCACGTGAGTGCAACTCCTTTCCCTCCAAATATTTAGATATTACCTTATATATGTGTGAATACTAGTTTGGGGTGGACATTACGGAATTATCATTATTGTAGCATGGTGCAACACCCCTGAGGAAGCGTGTGACCGCCATACTCTCACGTGTTTTAAGTAACACTATCTCAAGCTGGTTCCAAACTGCCGTACAGTGGACTGCATCTACGTCCCTCTGTCACAGCTGAAATTTAATCAGTTTTTCATTGTAGATAGTACTTTATTACTCATATATTATGGTCCTACGAACCATATATTCCCTTTTATGCATTATTAATCTTTACATTGCAATCGTATTTCTTGCATTATATATTTTCTCATTATCTATGTGTGTGCATATTATACTCATTATTATTATTGCATAATATATGTTACACATAGATTAATCTTATAGAATAACCCCCCCCCACCGAAATGTGGCATGGGAGGCTGGCTCTAGAATTATCTAATTTACAGTTATTGCTTAATAGAATTTATTCACATATAATCATAGATCTATAAGTCACTGATTTTCTCATTTCATTACACATTCTGGTCCTTCGAGCTATCTTAGAATTAATCATTATTTTGCATTCTTAAAATTATACATTCTATCAGTATTATACTGGAGCCAGATTTCCCCACAGGCCGTGACACAGGCGGGTAGTGACCAGGCACTGAGCGGCGGCTCTTTATGTGCTGCCACAACATTTATCTTCTGCCAAGGGGAGCGACAAATTCCCAGAGTCATTAAGAGTTGGAAGAGGCATGTGAAGGGTGGCTCCAGCAGGTCAGCAGAGCTCTATAATAGTCTTGGGCTGCCTTTGTCTGGCTCTACCACATGCCTGTGTCGAGTGGTGTATACAGATGGTGAACCTGAGCCTCGTGTATACCCACTTCTGTCATCTTTGATGCGGTAAATGGCACAAGATGTGGAGGTTGTTGTTCAGGATCATCTGGGACTTGTATCTTGGGAGTAAAATGTTTGTTGTCAGAAGATGAGCTTCTCCTGGTTGTTGGTTGGTGCCATCCTCATGGTTTAGTGTGTGTCCCTAGAAGAATATCCAGGAGGTGGATAACAGTCCTCCCACCCCCCCCTCCCTCCCTCCCTCTTTCTCTCTCTCTCTCACACACACGTAATTTCTGTTTTGCCTTATGTTATTTTTCCTTATATATAATTAATGTATATAAACAAGTTATTTTCACTCGTACCCAAGGTCTTTTGTCTTCAAGACTGCGACTCACCGCCTTGAGGGCTCCTCTGTGCTCATGTTCCTGTCTGTGATCCAGGTGATAAATCCCTCACTATATCCCACAGTTGTAACTTTAGGCACAGATTCCCGGCGTCTGACGAGATGTAAACACGCTTGAGTGCCTGCCAAGGAGGATGAGACCAAAACAAACACAAGGCTTAAAATAACACGCTATTGAGAAATGTTAAATGTGTGAAGCGAGTTTTCAGCTTTCTAAGTCACTGCTGACGACGTTAATGATTCATGTTAAATTGAACGTTCGTCAAGTTAATAGTATAATAGTTGCTAAAAAAATAAAAATAAAATATAAAAAAATATAAAATATTTAGGTAAGAGAAATATACACAGTAGACCCCGTGGTCAAACATATACAACTACACGACATTTTAACCATTTTTCCAACGATCTCTCAACACATTCTTGGGAAGAGACGTAATTCCAGGGTGCCAGAAAAGACACAGTCCGGCAGTTTGTTGCACCAAATGGCTTTGGAATGGAGAAGTGAATGAGCGCGGCGGCGGCCTCCTCCTTGCTCCAGACACACTGTGTGTGAGCAGCTCACTCACTGACCAACACTGTGGACAAGAATGGTCAGCAGCTGGCCAAGAGCGGCGGCCTCCTCCTTGCTCCAGACACACTGTGTGTGAGCAGCTCACTCACTGACCAACACTGTGGACAAGAATGGTCAGCAGCTGGCCAAGAGCGGCGGCCTCCTCCTTGCTCCAGACACACTGTGTGTGAGCAGCTCACTCACTGACCAACACTGTGGACAAGAATGGTCAGCAGCTGGCCAAGAGCGGCGGCCTCCTCCTTGCTCCAGACACACTGTGTGTGAGCAGCTCACTCACTGACCAACACTGTGGACAAGAATGGTCAGCAGCTGGCCAAGAGCGGCGGCCTCCTCCTTGCTCCAGACACACTGTGTGTGAGCAGCTCACTCACTGACCAACACTGTGGACAAGAATGGTCAGCAGCTGGCCAAGAGCGGCGGCCTCCTCCTTGCTCCAGACACACTGTGTGTGAGCAGCTCACTCACTGACCAACACTGTGGACAAGAATGGTCAGCAGCTGGCCAAGAGCGGCGGCCTCCTCCTTGCTCCAGACACACTGTGTGTGAGCAGCTCACTCACTGACCAACACTGTGGACAAGAATGGTCAGCAGCTGGCCAAGAGCGGCGGCCTCCTCCTTGCTCCAGACACACTGTGTGTGAGCAGCTCACTCACTGACCAACACTGTGGACAAGAATGGTCAGCAGCTGGCCATGAAACATTCGAATTTTCATAGCACAAAAATTCACGGAAGTATTTGTTATGGAGTAAACTGGACCAGTTGTGTTAGAGGGATGAAGATGTTAAACCAGTGGTGTTGGAAGTTACCTTGAGGTTATCTTGAGGTGCTTCCGGGGCTTAGCGTCCCCGCGGCCCGGTCGTCGACCAGGCCTCCTGGTTGCTGAACTCATCAACCAGGCTGCTGGACGCGGCTGCTCGCAGCCTGACGTATGAGTCACAGCCTGGTTGATAAGGTATCCTTTGGAGGTGTTTATCCAGTTCTCTCTTGAACACTGTGAGGGGTCGGCCACTTATGCGGCGGGAGGGATGAAGATGTTGGACCAGTGGTGTTGGAGGATGAAGATGCTGGACAAGTGGTGTGGGAGGATGAAGATGTTGGACCAGTGGTGTTGGAGGGTTGAAGATGTTGGACCAGTGGTGTAGGAGGGATGAAGATGTTGGACCAGTGGTGTTGGAGGGTTGAAGATGTTAGACCAGTGGTGTTGGAGGGTTGAAGATGTTGGACCAGTGGTGTTGGAGGGATGAAGATGTTGGACCAATGGTGTTGGAGAATGAAGATGCTGGACCAGTGGTGTTGGAGGGATGAAAATGCTGGACCAGTGGTGTGGGAGGAATGAAGATGCTGGACCAGTGGTGTGGGAGGATGAAGATGCTGGACCAGTGGTGTGGGAGGAATGAAGATGCTGGATCAGTGGTGTGGGAGGAATGAAGATGCTAGACCAGTGGTGTTGGAGGATGAAGATGTTGGGCCAGTGGTGTTGGAGGATGAAGATGCTGGACCAGTGGTGTTGGAGGGATGAAAATGCTGGACCAGTGGTGTGGGAGGAATGAAGATGCTGGACCAGTGGTGTGGGAGGATGAAGATGCTGGACCAGTGGTGTGGGAGGAATGAAGATGCTGGACCAGTGGTGTGGGAGGAATGAAGATGCTGGACCAGTGGTGTGGGAGGATGAAGATGCTGGACCAGTGGTGTGGGAGGAATGAAGATGCTGGACCAGTGGTGTGGGAGGAATGAAGATGCTGGACCAGTGGTGTGGGAGGATGAAGATGCTGGACCAGTGGTGTGGGAGGGATGAAGATGCTGGACCAGCGGTGTGGGAGGGATGAAGATGCTGGACCAGTGGTATGGAAGGATGAAGATGCTGGACCAGTGGTGTGGGAGGATGACGATGGTGGACCAGTGGTATGGGAGGGATGAAGATGCTGGACCAGTGGTGTGGGAGGGATGAAGATGCTGGACCAGTGGTATGGGAGGATGAAGATGCTGGACCAGTGGTGTGGGAGGAATGAAGATGCTGGACCAGTGGTGTGGGAGGAATGAAGATGCTGGACCAGTGGTGTGGGAGGATGAAGATGCTGAACCAGTGGTGTTGGAGGGATGAAGATGCTGGACCAGTGGTGTGGGAGGAATGAAGATGCTGGACCAGTGGTGTTGGAGGGATGAAGATGCTGGACCAGTGGTATGGGAGTATGAAGATGCTGGACCAGTGGTGTGGGAGGATGAAGATGTTGGACCAGTGGTGTTAGAGGATGAAGATGTTGGACCAGTGGTGTTGGAGGATGAAGATGCTGGACCAGTGGTGTGGGATGATGAAGATGCTGGACCAGTGGTGTTAGAGGATGAAGATGCTGGACCAGTGGTGTGGGAGGAATGAAGATGCTGGACCAGTGGTGTTCGAGGGATGAGGATGCTGGACCAGTGGTGTGGGAGGAATGAAGATGCTGGACCAGTGGTGTTGGAGGGATGAAGATGCTGGACCAGTGGTGTTGGAGGGATAAGGATGCTGGACCAGTGGTGTGGGAGGAGTGAAGATGCTGGACCAGTGGTGTTGGAGGGATGAGGAAGCTGGACCAGTGGTGTGGGAGGGATGAGGATGCTGGACCAGTGGTGTGGGAGGAATGAAGATGCTGGACCAGTGGTGTTGGAGGGATGAAGATGCTGGACCAGTGGTGTGGGAGGAATGAGGATGCTGGACCAGTGGTGTGGGAGGAGTGAAGATGCTGAACCAGTGGTGTTGGAGGAATGAAGATGCTGGACCAGTGGTGTTGGAGGGATGAGGATGCTGGACCAGTGGTGTGGGAGGAATGAAGATGCTGGACCAGTGGTGTTGGAGGGATGAAGATGCTGGACCAGTGGTGTGGGAGGGGTGAAGATGCTGGACCAGTGGTGTTGGAGGAATGAAGATGCTGGACCAGTGGTGTTGGAGGGATGAGGATGCTGGACCAGTGGTGTGGGAGGAATGAAGATGCTGGACCAGAGGTGTTGGAGGGATGAGGATGCTGGACCAGTGGTGTGGGAGGAATGAAGATGCTGGACCAGTGGTGTTGGAGGGATGAAGATGCTGGACCAGTGGTGTTGGAGGGATGAAGATGCTGGACCAGTGGTGTGGGAGGATGAAGATGCTGGACCAGTGGTGTGGGAGGATGAAGATGGTGGACTAGTGGTGTAGGAGGATGAAGATGCTGGACCAGTGGTGTGGGTGGATGAAGATGCTGGACCAGTGGTGTGGGAGGGATGAAGATGCTGGACCAGTATTGTGGGAGGAATGAAGATGCTGGACCAGTGGTGTGGGAGGATGAAGATGCTGGACCAGTGGTGCGGGAGGATGATGATGCTGGACCAGTGGTGTGGGAGGAATGAAAATGCTGGACCAGTGGTGTTGGAGGGATGAAGATGCTGGACCAGTGGTGTGGGAGGGATGAAGATGCTGGACCAGTGGTGTTGGAGGATGAAGATGTTGGACCAGTGATGTTGGAAGATGAAGATGCTGAACCAGTGGTGTGGGAGGATGAAGATGCTGGACCAGTGGTGTTGGAGGGATGAAGATGCTGGACCAGTGGTGTGGGAGGATGAAGATGCTGGACCAGTGGTGTTGGAGGGATGAAGATGCTGGACCAGTGGTGTGGGAGGATGAAGATGCTGGACCAGTGGTGTGGGAGGGATGAAGATGCTGGACCAGTGGTGTGGGTGGATGAAGATGCTGGACCAGTGGTGTGGGAGGGATGAAGATGCTGGACCAGTGGTGTGGGAGGAATGAAGATGCTGGACCAGTGGTGTGGGAGGATGAAGATGCTGGACCAGTGGTGCGGGAGGATGATGATGCTGGACCAGTGGTGTGGGAGGAATGAAAATGCTGGACCAGTGGTGTTGGAGGGATGAAGATGCTGGACCAGTGGTGTGGGAGGGATGAAGATGCTGGACCAGTGGTGTTGGAGGATGAAGATGTTGGACCAGTGATGTTGGAAGATGAAGATGCTGAACCAGTGGTGTGGGAGGATGAAGATGCTGGACCAGTGGTGTTGGAGGGATGAAGATGCTGGACCAGTGGTGTGGGAGGATGAAGATGCTGGACCAGTGGTGTTGGAGGGATGAAGATGCTGGACCAGTGGTGTGGGAGGATGAAGATGCTGGACCAGTGGTGTGGGAGGGATGAAGATGCTGGACCAGTGGTGTGGGAGGAATGAAGATGCTGGACCAGTGGTGTGGGAGGATGAAGATGCTGGACCAGTGGTGCGGGAGGATGATGATGCTGGACCAGTGGTGTGGGAGGATGAAGATGCTGGACCAGTGGTGTGGGAGGATGTTGCTGGACCAGTGGTGTTGGAGATGTTGCTAGACCAGTGGTGTTGGAGGGATGAAGATGCTGGACCAGTGGTGTGGGAGGATGAAGATGCTGGACCAGTGGTGTTGGAGGATGAAGATGCTGGACCCGTGGTGTTGGAGGGATGAAGATGCTGGACCAGTGGTGTGGGAGGAATGAAGATGCTGGACCAGTGGTGTGGGAGGATGAAGATGCTGGACCAGTGGTGTGGGAGGGATGAAGATGCTGGACCAGTGGTGTGGGAGGGATGAAGATGCTGGACCAGTGGTATGGAAGGATCAAGATGCTGGACCAGTGGTGTGGGAGGATGACGATGGTGGACCAGTGGTGTGGGAGGGATGAAGATGCTGGACCAGTGGTGTGGGAGGGATGAAGATGCTGGACCAGTGGTATGGGAGGATGAAGATGCTGGACCAGTGGTGTGGGAGGAATGAAGATGCTGGACCAGTGGTGTGGGAGGAATGAAGATGCTGGACCAGTGGTGTGGGAGGATGAAGATGCTGAACCAGTGGTGTTGGAGGGATGAAGATGCTGGACCAGTGGTGTGGGAGGAATGAAGATGCTGGACCAGTGGTGTTGGAGGGATGAAGATGCTGGACCAGTGGTATGGGAGGATGAAGATGCTGGACCAGTGGTGTGGGAGGATGAAGATGTTGGACCAGTGGTGTGGAGGATGAAGATGTGGACCAGTGGTGTTGGAGGATGAAGATGCTGGACCAGTGGTGTGGGAGGATGAAGATGCTGGACCAGTGGTTTTAGAGGATGAAGATTCGTGACCAGTGGTGTGGGAGGAATGAAGATGCTGGACCAGTGGTGTTGGAGGGATGAGGATGCTGGACCAGTGGTGTGGGAGGAATGAAGATGCTGGACCGCGGTGGTGTTGGAGGGATGAAGATGCTGGACCAGTGGTGTTGGAGGGATAAGGATGCTGGACCAGTGGTGTGGGAGGGAGTGAAGATGCTGGCCAGTGGTGTTGGAGGGATGAGATGCTGGACCAGTGGTGTGGGAGGATTGAGGATGCTGGACCAGTGGTGTGGGGATGGGACATGGAAGATGCTGGACCAGTGGTGTTGGAGGGATGAAGATGCTGACCAGTGGTGTGGGAGGAATGAGGATGCTGGACAGTGGTGTGGGAGGAGTGAAGATGCTGGACCAGTGGTGTTGGAGGAATGAAGATGCTGGACCAGTGGTGTTGGAGGGATGAGGATGCTGGACCAGTGGTGTGGGAGGAATGAAGATGCTGGACCAGTGGTGTTGGAGGGATGAAGATGCTGGACCAGTGGTGTGGGAGGGATGAAGATGCTGGACCAGTGGTGTTGGAAGGATGAGGATGCTGGACCAGTGGTGTGGGAGGAGTGAAGATGCTGGACCAGTGGTGTTGGAGGAATGAAGATGCTGGACCAGTGGTGTTGGAGGGATGAGGATGCTGGACCAGTGGTGTGGGAGGAATGAAGATGCTGGACCAGAGGTGTTGGAGGGATGAGGATGCTGGACCAGTGGTGTGGGAGGAATGAAGATGCTGGACCAGTGGTGTTGGAGGGATGAAGATGCTGGACCAGTGGTGTGGGAGGATGAAGATGCTGGACCAGTGGTGTGGGAGGATGAAGATGCTGGACCAGTGGTGTTGGAGGATGAAGATGCTGGACCAGTGGTGTTGGAGGGATGAAGATGCTGGACCAGTGGTGTGGGATGGATGAAGATGCTGGACCAGTGGTGTGGGAGGGATGAAGATGCTGGACCAGTGGTGTGGGAGGAATGAAGATGCTGGACCAGTGGTGTTGGAGGATGAAGATGCTGGACCAGTGGTGCGGGAGGATGATAGATGCTGGACCAGTGGTGTGGGAGGAATGAAGATGCTGGACCAGTGGTGTTGGAGGGATGAAGATGCTGGACCAGTGGTGTGGGAGGGAATGAAGATGCTGGACCAGTGGTGTTGGAGGATGAAGATGCTGGACCAGTGATGTTGGAGATGAAGATGCTGGAACCAGTGGTGTGGGAGGATGAAGATGCTGGACCAGTGGTGTTGGAGGGATGAAGATGCTGGACCAGTGGTGTGGGAGGATGAAGATGCTGGACCAGTGGTGTTGGAGGGATGAAGCATGCTGGACCAGTGGTGTGGGAGGATGAAGATGCTGGACCAGTGGTGTGGGAGGGATGAAGATGCTGGACCAGTGGTGTGGGTGGATGAAGATGCTGGACCAGTGGTGTGGGAGGGATGAAGATGCTGGACCAGTGGTGTGGGAGGAATGAAGATGCTGGACCAGTGGTGTGGGAGGATGAAGATGCTGGACCAGTGGTGCGGGAGGATGATGATGCTGGACCAGTGGTGTGGGAGGAATGAAAATGCTGGACCAGTGGTGTTGGAGGGATGAAGATGCTGGACCAGTGGTGTGGAGGGATGAAGATGCTGGACCAGTGGTGTTGGAGGATGAAGATGTTGGACCAGTGATGTTGGAAGATGAAGATGCTGAACCAGTGGTGTGGGAGATGAAGATGCTGGACCAGTGGTGTTGGAGGGATGAAGATGCTGGACCAGTGGTGTGGGAGGATGAAGATGCTGGACCAGTGGTGTTGGAGGGATGAAGATGCTGGACCAGTGGTGTGGGAGGATGAAGATGCTGGACCAGTGGTGTGGGAGGATGAAGATGCTGGACCAGTGGTGTGGGAGGAATGAAGATGCTGGACCAGTGGTGTGGGAGGATGAAGATGCTGGACCAGTGGTGCGGGAGGATGAAGATGCTGGACCAGTGGTGTGGGAGGATGAAGATGCTGGACCAGTGGTGTGGGAGGATGTTGCTGGACCAGTGGTGTTGGAGATGTTGCTGGACCAGTGGTGTTGGAGGGATGAAGATGCTGGACCAGTGGTGTGGGAGGATGAAGATGCTGGACCAGTGGTGTTGGAGGATGAAGATGTTGGACCAGTGGTGTTGGAGGATGAAGATGCTGGACCCGTGGTGTTGGAGGGATGAAGATGCTGGACCAGTGGTGTGGGAGATGTTGCTGGACCAGTGGTGTGGGAGATGTTGCTGGACCAGTGGTGTTGGAGGGATGCAGATGCTGGACCAGTGGTGTGGGAGGATGAAGATGTTGGACCAGTGGTGTTGGAGGATGAAGATGCTGGACCAGTGGTGTGGGAGGATGAAGATGCTGGACCAGTGGTGTTGGAGGATGAAGATGTTGGACCAGTGGTGTTGGAGGATGAAGATGCTGGACCAGTGGTGTTGGAGGGATGAAGATGCTGGACCAGTGGTGTGGGAGGAATGAAGATGCTGGACCAGTGGTGTTGGAGGGATGAAGATGCTGGACCAGTGGTGTAGGAGGATGAAGATGCTGGACCAGTGGTGTAGGAGGATGAAGATGCTGGACCAGTGGTGTGGGAGGATGAAGATGCTGGACCAGTGGTGTTGGGAGGGATGAAGATGCTGGACCAGTGGTGTGGGAGGATGAAGATGCTGGACCAGTGGTGTGGGAGGATGAAGATGCTGGACCAGTGGTGTGGGAGGATGAAGGATGCTGGACCAGTGGTGTGGGAGGATGAAGATGCTGGACCAGTGGTGTTGGAGGATGAAGATGCTTGGACCAGTGGTGTTGGAGGGATGAAGATGCTGGACCAGTGGTGTGGGAGGATGAAGATGTTGGACCAGTGGTATTGGAGGATGAAGATGCTGACCAGTGGTGTGGGAGGATGAAGATGCTGGACCAGTGGTGTTGGAGGGATGAAGATGCTGGACCAGTGGTGTGGGAGGATGAAGATGCTGGACCAGTGGTGTTGGAGGGATGAAGATGCTGGACCAGTGGTGTGGGAGGATGAAGATGCTGGACCAGTGGTGTGGGAGGGATGAAGATGCTGGACCAGTGGTGTGGGAGGATGAAGATGCTGGACCAGTGGTGTGGGAGGATGAAGATGCTGGACCAGTGGTGTCGGGAGGATGATGATGCTGGACCAGTGGTGTGGGAGGATGAAGATGCTGGACCAGTGGTGTGGGAGGATGAGATGCTGGACCAGTGGTGTTGGGAGGATGTTGCTGGACCAGTGGTGTTGGAGGGATGAAGATGCTGGACCAGTGGTGTGGAGGATGAAGATGCTGGACCAGTGGTGTTGGAGGATGAAGATGTTGGACCAGTGGTGTTGGAGGATGAAGATGCTGGACCAGTGGTGTTGGAGGGATGAAGATGCTGGAACCAGTGGTGTGGGAGGATGAGATGCTGGACCAGTGGTGTGGGAGGATGTAAGATGCTGGACCAGTGGTGTTGGAGGGATGAAGATGCTGGACCAGTGGTGTGGAGGATGAAGATGCTTGGACCAGTGGTGTTGGAGGATGAAGATGCTGGACCAGTGGTGTGGGAGGATGAAGATGCTGGACCAGTGGTGTGGGAGGATGAAGATGCTGGACCAGTGGTGTTGGAGGATGAAGATGCTGGACCAGTGGTGTTGGAGGGATGAAGATGCTGGACCAGTGGTGTGGGAGGATGAAGATGCTGGACCAGTGGTGTTGGAGGGATGAAGATGCTGGACCAGTGGTGTGGGAGGGATGAAGATGCTGGACCAGTGGTGTTGGAGGATGAAGATGCTGGACCAGTGGTGTGGGAGGATGAAGATGCTGGACCAGTGGTGTGGGAGGATGAAGATGCTGGACCAGTGGTGTGGGAGGGATGATGATGCTGGACCAGTGGTGTGGGAGGATGAAGATGCTGGACCAGTGGTGTGGAGGGATGAGGATGCTGGACCAGTGGTGTGGGAGGAATGAAGATGCTGGACCAGTGGTGTGGAGGGATGAAGATGCTGGACCAGTGGTGTGGGAGGATGAAGATGCTGGACCAGTGGTGTGGGAGGATGAAGATGCTGGACCAGTGGTGTTGGAGGGATGAAGATGCTGGACCAGTGGTGTTGGAGGGATGAAGATGCTGGACCAGTGGTGTGGGAGGATGAAGATGGTGGACCAGTGGTGTAGGAGGATGAAGATGCTGGACCAGTGGTGTGGGAGGGATGAAGATGCTGGACCAGTGGTGTGGGAGGGATGAAGATGCTGGACCAGTGGTGTGGGAGGAATGAAGATGCTGGACCAGTGGTGTGGGAGGATGAAGATGCTGGACCAGTGGTGCTGGAGGATGATAGATGCTGGACCAGTGGTGTGGGAAGGAATGAAGATGCTGGACCAGTGGTGTTGGAGGGATGAAGATGCTGGACCAGTGGTGTGGGAGGGATGAAGATGCTGGACCAGTGGTGTTGGAGGATGAAGATGTTGGACCAGTGATGTTGGAAGATGAAGATGCTGAACCAGTGGTGTGGGAGGATGAAGATGCTGGACCAGTGGTGTTGGAGGGATGAAGATGCTGGACCAGTGGTGTGGGAGGATGAAGATGCTGGACCAGTGGTGTTGGAGGGATGAACATGCTGGACCAGTGGTGTGGGAGGATGAAGATGCTGGACCAGTGGTGTGGGAGGGATGAAGATGCTGGACCAGTGGTGTGGGAGGAATGAAGATGCTGGACCAGTGGTGTGGGAGGATGAAGATGCTGGACCAGTGGTGCGGGAGGATGATGATGCTGGACCAGTGGTGTGGGAGGATGAAGATGCTGGACCAGTGGTGTGGGAGGATGTTGCTGGACCAGTGGTGTTGGAGATGTTGCTGGACCAGTGGTGTTGGAGGGATGAAGATACTGGACCAGTGGTGTGGGAGGATGAAGATGCTGGACCAGTGGTGTTGGAGGATGAAGATGTTGGACCAGTGGTGTTGGAGGATGAAGATGCTGGACCCGTGGTGTTGGAGGGATGAAGATGCTGGACCAGTGGTGTGGGAGATGTTGCTGGACCAGTGGTGTGGGAGATGTTGCTGGACCAGTGGTGTTGGAGATATGCAGATGCTGGACCAGTGGTGTGGGAGGATGAAGATGTTGGACCAGTGGTGTTGGAGGATGAAGATGCTGGACCAGTGGTGGGGAGGTTGAAGATGCTGGACCAGTGGTGTTGGAGGATGAAGATGTTGGACCAGTGGTGTTGGAGGATGAAGATTGTTGGACCAGTGGTGTTGGAGGGATGAAGATGCTGGACCAGTGGTGTGGGAGGATGAAGATGCTGGACCAGTGGTGTTGGAAGGATGAAGACGCTGGACCAGTGGTGTAGGAGGATGAAGATGCTGGACCAGTGGTGTAGGAGGATGAAGATGCTGGACCAGTGGTGTGGGAGGATGAAGATGCTGGACCAGTGGTGTGGGAGGATGAAGATGCTGGACCAGTGGTGTGGGAGGATGAAGATGCTGGACCAGTGGTGTGGGAGGATGAAGATGCTGGACCAGTGGTGCGGGAGGATGATGATGCTGGACCAGTGGTGTGGGAGGAATAGAAGATGCTGGACCAGTGGTGTTGGAGGGATGAAGATGCTGGACCAGTGGTGTGGGAGGGATGAAGATGCTGGACCAGTGGTGTTGGAGGATGAAGATGTTGGACCAGTGATGTTGGAAGGATGAAGATGCTGGAACCAGTGGTGTGGGAGGATGAAGATGCTGGACCAGTGGTGTTGGAGGGATGAAGATGCTGGACCAGTGGTGTGGGAGGATGAAGATGCTGGACCAGTGGTGTTGGAGGGATGAAGATGCTGGACCAGTGGTGTGGGAGGATGAAGATGCTGGACCAGTGGTGTGGGAGGATGAAGATGCTGGACCAGTGGTGTGGGAGGAATGAAGATGCTGGGCCAGTGGTGTGTGAGGATGAAGATGCTGGACCAGTGGTGCGGGAGGATGATGATGCTGGACCAGTGGTGTGGGAGGATGAAGATGCTGGACCAGTGGGTGTGGGAGGATGTTGCTGGACCAGTGGTGTTGGGAGATGTTGCTGGACCAGTGGTGTTGGAGGGATGAAGATGCTGGACCAGTGGTGTGGAGGATGAAGATGCTGGACCAGTGGTGTTGGAGGATGAAGATGTTGGACCAGTGGTGTTGGAGGATGAAGATGCTGGACCAGTGGTGTTGGAGGGATGAAGATGCTGGACCAGTGGTGTGGGAGATGTTGCTGGACCAGTGGTGTGGGAGATGTTGCTGGACCAGTGGTGTTGGAGGGATGCAGATGCTGGACCAGTGGTGTGGGAGGATGAAGATGTTGGACCAGTGGTGTTGGAGGATGAAGATGCTGGACCAGTGGTGTGGGAGGAATGAGGATGCTGGACCAGTGGTGTGGGAGGAGTGAAGATGCTGGACCAGTGGTGTTGGAGGAATGAAGATGCTGGACCAGTGGTGTTGGAGGGATGAGGATGCTGGACCAGTGGCTGTGGGAGGGAATGAAGATGCTTGGACCAGTGGTGTTGGAGGATGAAGATGCTGGACCAGTGGTGTGGGAGGGATGAAGATGCTGGACCAGTGGTGTTGGAAGGATGAGGATGCTGGACCAGTGGTGTGGGAGGAGTGAAGATGCTGGACCAGTGGTGTTGGAGGAATGAAGATGCTGGACCAGTGGTGTTGGAGGGATGAGGATGCTGGACCAGTGGTGTGGGAGGAATGAAGATGCTGGACCAGAGGTGTTGGAGGGATGAGGATGCTGGACCAGTGGTGTGGGAGGAATGAAGATGCTGGACCAGTGGTGTTGGAGGGATGAAGATGCTGGACCAGTGGTGTGGGAGATGAAGATGCTGGACCAGTGGGGTGGGAGGATGAAGATGCTGGACCAGTGGTGTTGGAGGGATGAAGATGCTGGACCAGTGGTGTGGGAGGATGAAGATGCTGGACCAGTGGTGTGGGAGGATGAAGATGGTGGACCAGTGGTGTAGGAGGATGAAGATGCTGGACCAGTGGTGTGGGTGGATGAAGATGCTGGACCAGTGGTGTGGGAGGGATGAAGATGCTGGACCAGTGGTGTGGGAGGAATGAAGATGCTGGACCAGTGGTGTGGGAGGATGAAGATGCTGGACCAGTGGTGGGGAGGATGATGATGCTGGACCAGTGGTGTGGGAGGAATGAAGATGCTGGACCAGTGGTGTTGGAGGGATGAAGATGCTGGACCAGTGGTGTGGGAGGGATGAGATGCTGGACCAGTGTGTTGGAGGATGAAGATGTTGGAACCAGTGATGTTGGAAGATGAAGATGCTGAACCAGTGGTGTGGGAGGATGAAGATGCTGGACCAGTGGTGTTGGAGGGATGAAGATGCTGGACCAGTGGTGTGGGAGGATGAAGATGCTGGACCAGTGGTGTTGGAGGGATGAAGATGCTGGACCAGTGGTGTGGGAGGATGAAGATGCTGGACCAGTGGGTGTGGGAGGATGAAGATGCTGGACCAGTGGTGCGGGAGGATGATGATGCTGGACCAGTGGTGTGGGAGGATGAAGATGCTGGACCAGTGGTGTGGGAGGATGTTGCTGGACCAGTGGTGTTTGAGATGTTGCTGGACCAGTGGTGTGGAGGGATGAAGATGCTAGACCAGTGGTGTGGGAGGATGAAGATGCTGGACCAGTGGTGTTGGAGGATGAAGATGTTGGACCAGTGGTGTTAGGAGGATGAAGATGCTGGACCCGTGGTGTTGGAGGGATGAAGATGCTGGACCAGTGGTGTGGGAGATGTTGCTGGACCAGTGGTGTGGGAGATGTTGCTGGACCAGTGGTGTTGGAGGGATGCAGATGCTGGACCAGTGGTGTGGGAGGATGAAGATGCTGGACCAGTGGTGTTGGAGGATGAAGATGTTGGCCCAGTAGTGTTGGAGGGATGAAGATGCTGGACCAGTGGTGTGGGAGGATGAAGATGCTGGACCAGTGGTGTTGGAAGGATGAAGATGCTGGACCAGTGGTGTAGGAGGATGAAGATGCTGGACCAGTGGTGTAGGAGGATGAAGATGCTGGACCAGTGGTGTAGGAGGATGAAGATGCTGGACCAGTGGTGTGTGGGGAGGATGAAGATGCTGGACCAGTGGTGTGGGAGATGTTGCTGGACCAGTAGTGTGGGAGATGTTGCTGGACCAGTGGTGTTGGAGGGATGCAGATGCTGGACCAGTGGTGTGGGAGGATGAAGATGTTGGACCAGTGGTGTTGGAGGATGAAGATGCGGGACCAGTGGTGTGGGAGGATGAAGATGCTGGACCAGTGGTGTTGGAGGATGAAGATGTTGGACCAGTGGTGTTGGAGAATGAAGATGTTGGACCAGTGGTGTTGGAGGGATGAAGATGCTGGACCAGTGGTGTGGGAGGATGAAGATGTTGGACCAGTGGTGTTGGAGGATGAAGATGCGGGACCAGTGGTGTGGGAGGATGAAGATGCTTGACCAGTGGTGTTGGAGGATGACGATGTTGGACCAGTGGTGTTGGAGGATGAAGATGTTGGACCAGTGGTGTTGGAGGGATGAAGATGCTGGACCAGTGGTGTGGGAGGATGAAGATGCTGGACCAGTGGTGTTGGAGGGATGAAGATGCTGGACCAGTGGTGTAGTAGGATGAAGATGCTGGACCAGTGGTGTAGAAGGATGAAGATGCTGGACCAGTGGTGTGGGAGGATGAAGATGCTGGACCAGTGGTGTGGGAGATGTTGCTGGACCAGTGGTGTGGGAGATGTTGCTGGACCAGTGGTGTTGGAGGGATGCAGATGCTGGACCAGTGGTGTGGGAGGATGAAGATGTTGGACCAGTGGTGTTGGAGAAAGAAGATGCTGGACCAGTGGTGTGGGAGGATGAAGATGCTGGACCAGTGGTGTTGGAGGATGAGATGTTGGACCAGTGGGTTGGAGGATGAAGATGCTGGACCAGTGGTGTTGGAGGGATGAAGATGCTGGACCAGTGGTGTGGGAGGATGAAGATGCTGGACCAGTGGTGTTGGAGGGATGAAGATGCTGGACCAGTGGTGTAGGAGGATGAAGATGCTGGACCAGTGGTGTAGGAGGATGAAGATGCTGGACCAGTGGTGTGGGAGGATGAAGATGCTGGACCAGTGGTGTGGGAGGGATGAAGATGCTGGACCAGTGGTGTGGGAGGAATGAAGATGCTGGACCAGTGGTGCGGGAGGATGAAATTGCTGGACCAGTGGTGCGGGAGGATGATGATGCTGGACCAGTGGTGTGGGAGGAATGAAGATGCTGGACCAGTGGTTGTTGGAGGGATGAAGATGCTGGACCAGTGGGTGGGAGGGATGAAGATGCTGGACCAGTGGTGTTGGAGGATGAAGATGTTAGACCAGTGATGTTGGAAGATGAAGATGCTGAACCAGTGGTGTGGGAGGATGAAGATTGCTGGACCAGTGGTGTTGGAGGGATGAAGATGCTGGACCAGTGGTGTGGGAGGATGAAGATGCTGGACCAGTGGTGTTGGAGGGATGAAGATGCTGGACCAGTGGTGTGGAGGATGAAGATGCTGGGCCAGTGGTGTTGGAGGGATGAAGATGCTGGACCAGTGGTGTGGGAGGATGAAGATGCTGGACCAGTGGTGTGGGAGGGATGAAGATGCTGGACCAGTGGTGTGGGAGGAATGAAGATGGTGGCCAGTGGTGTGGGAGATGAAGATGCTGGACAGTGTTGCGGGAGGATGATGATGCTGGACCAGTGGTGTGGGAGGATGAAGATGCTGGACCAGTGGTGTGGGAGGATGTTGCTGACCAGTGGTGTTGGAGATGTTGCTGGACCAGTGGTGTTGGAGGGATGAAGATGCTGGACCAGTGGTGTGGGAGGATGAAGATGCTGGACCAGTGGTGTTGGAGGATGAAGATGTTGGACAGTGGTGTTGGAGGATGAAGATGCTGGACAGTGGTGTTGGAGGGATGAAAATGCTGGACCAGTGGTGTGGGAGATGTTGCTGGACAGTGGTGTGGAGAGATGTTGGCTGGACCAGTGGTGTTGGAGGGATGTGCAGATGCTGGACAGTGGTGTAGGGAAGGATGAAGATGTTGGGACCAGTGGTGTTGAGAGATGAAGATGCTGGCACGCAGTGGTGTGGGAGGAATGAGGATGCTTGGACCCAGTGGTGTGGGAGGAGTGAAGATGCTGGACCAGTGGTGTTGGAGGATATGAAGAGCTGGACCAGTGGTGGTGTTGGAGGGATGAGGATGCTGGACCATTGGTGTGGGAGGATTGAAGATGCTGGACCAGTGGTGTTGGAGGGATAAGATGCTGGACCTAGTGTGTGGGAGGGATGAAGATGCTGGACCAGTGGTGTTGGAAGGAATAGGATGCTGGACCAGTGGTGTGGGAGGAGTGAAGATGCTGGACCAGTGTGTTGGAGGAATGAAGATGCTGCAACCAGTGGTGTTGGAGGGGATGAAGGATGCTGGACCAGTGGGTGTGGAGGAATGAAGATGCTGGACCAGAGGTGTTGGAGGGATGAGGATGCTGGGACCAGTGGTGTGGGAGGAATGAAGATGCTGGACCAGTGGTGTTGGAGGGATGAAGATGCTGGACCAGTGGTGTGGGAAGGATGAAGATGCTGGACCAGTGGGTGTGTGGGAGGATGAAGATGCTGGACTCATGGTGTTGGAGGGATGAAGATGCTGGACCAGTGGTGTGGGAGGATGAAGATGCTGGACCAGTGGTGTGGGAGGATGAAGATGGTGGACCAGTGGTGTAGGAGGATGAAGATGCTGGACCAGTGGTGTGGGTGGATGAAAGATGCTGGACCAGTGGTGTGGGAGGGATGAAGGATGACTGGACCAGTGGTGTGGGAGGAATGAAGATGCTGGAGCCAGTGTGGTGGGAGGATGAAGATGCTGGACCAGTGGTGCGGGGAGGATGATGATGCTGGACCAGTGGTGTGGGAGGAATGAAGAATGCTGGACCAGTGGTGTGGGAGGATGAAGATAGCGGGAACCAGTGGTGTGGGAGGATGAAGATGCTGGACCAGTGGTGTTGGAGGATGAAGATGTTGGACCATGTGGTGTTGGAGATGAAGATGCTGGACCAGTGGTGTGGGAGGATGAAGATGCTGGACCAGTGGTGTGGGAGGATGAAGAATGCTGGACCGTGGTGTGGGAGGATGAAGATGCTGGACCAGTGGTGTGAAGGATGAAGATGCTGGACCATGGTGTAGGGAGGATGAAGATGCTGGACAGTGGTGTGGGAGGGATGAAGATGCTGGACCAGTGGTGTGGGAGGGATGAAGATGCTGGACCAGTGGTGTTGGAGGAATGAAGATGCTGGGACCAGTGGTGTGGGAGGATGAAGATGCGTGGATCCAGTGGTGTAGGGAGGATGATGATGCTGACCAGTGGTGTGGGAGGAATGAAGATGCTGGACGCAGTGGTGTTGGAGGGATGAAGATGCTGGACCAGTGGTGTGGGAGGGATGAAGAATGCTGGACCAGTGGGTGTATGGAGGATGAAGATGTTGGACCAGTGATGTTGGAAGATGAAGATGCTGGAACCAGTGGTGTGGGAGGATGAAGATGCTGGACCAGTGGTGTTGGAGGGGATGAAGATGCTGGACCAGTGGTGTGGGAGGATGAAGATGCTGGACCAGTGGTGTTGGAGGGATGAAGATGCTGGACCAGTGGTGTGGGAGGATGAAGATGCTGGACCAGTGGTGTGGGAGGGATTGAAGATGCTGGACCAGTGGTGTGGGAGGGAATGAAGATGCTGGACCAGTGGTGACGGGAGGGGATGATGATGATGCTGGACCAGTGGTGTGGGAGGATGAAGATGCTGGACCAGTGGGTGTGGGAGGATGTTGCTGGACCAGTGGTGTTGGAGATGTTGCTGGACCAGTGGGTGTTGGAGGGATGAAGATGCTGGACCAGTGGTGTGGAGGATGAAGATGCTGAACCAGTGGTGTTGGAGGATGAAGATGTTGGACCAGTGGTGTTGGAGGATGAAGAATGCTGGACCCGTGGTGTTGGAGGGATGAAGATGCTGGACCAGTGGTGTGGGAAGATGTTGCTGGACCAGTGGTGTGGGAGATGTTGCTGGACCAGTGGTGTTGGAGGGATGCAGATGCTGGACCAGTGGTGTGGGAGGATGAAGATGTTGGACCAGTGGTGTTGGAGGATGAAGATGCTGGACTAGTGGTGTGGGAGGATGAAGATGCTGGACCAGTGGTGTTGGAGGATGAAGATGTTGGACCGTGGTGTTGGAGGATGAAGATTTGGACCAGTGTGTTGGAGGGATGAAGATGCTGGACCAGTGGTGTGGGAGGATGAAGATGCTGGACCAGTGTGTTGGAGGGATGAAGATGCTGGACCAGTGGTGTAGGAGGATGAAGATGCTGGACCAGTGGTGTAGGAGGATGAAGATGCTGGACCAGTGGTGTGGGAGGATGAAGATGCTGGACCAGTGGTGTGGAGGGATGAAGATGCTGGACCATGGTGTGGGAGGAATGAAGATGCTGGACCAGTGGTGCGGGTAAGATGAAGATGCTGTTACCAGTGGTGCGGGAGGATGATGATGCTGGACCAGTGGTGTGGGATGGAATGAAGATGCTGGACCAGTGGTGTTGGAGGATGAAGATGCTGGACCAGGTGGTGTGGGAGGGATGAAGATGCTGGACCAGTGGTGTTGGAGGATGAGATGTTGGACCAGTGATGTTGGAAGATGAAGATGCTGAACCAGTGGTGTGGGAGGATGAAGATGCTGGACCAGTGGTGTTGGAGGGATGAAGATGCTTGGACCAGTGGTGTGGGAGGATGAAGATGCTGGACCAGTGGTGTTGGAGGGATGAAGATGCTGGACCCAGTGGTGTGGGAGGATGAAGGATGCTGACCAGTGGTGTGGGAGGGATGAAGATGCGGACCAGTGGTGTGGGAGGAATGAAGATACTGGACCAGTGGTGTGGAGGATGAGATGCTGGACCAGTGGTGCGAAGAGGATGATGATGCTGGACCAGTGGTGTGGGAGGATGAAGATGCTGGACCAGTGGTGGTGGGAGGATGTTGCTGGACCAGTGGTGTTGGAGATGTTGCTGGACCAGTGGTGTTGGAGGGATGAAGATGCTGGACCAGTGGTGTGGAGGATGAAGATGCTGGACCAGTGGTGTTGGAGGATGAAATGTTGGACCAGTGGTGTTGGAGGATGAAGATGCTGGACCCGTGGTGTTGGAGGGATGAAGATGCTGGACCAGTGGTGTGGGAGATGTTGCTGGACCAGTGGTGTGGGAGATGTTGCTGGACCAGTGGTGTTGGAGGATGCAGATGCTGGACCAGTGGTGTGGAGGATGAAGATGTTGGGACCAATGTGTTGGAGGATGAAGATGCTGGACCAGTGGTGTGGGAGGATGAAGATGCTGGACCAGTGGTGTTGGAGGATGAAGATGTTGGACCAGTGGTGTTGGAGGATGAAGATGTTGGACCAGTGGTGTTGGAGGGATGAAGATGCTGGACCAGTGGTGGGGGAGGATGAAGATGCTGGACCAGTGGTGTTGGAGGGATGAAGATGCTGGACCAGTGGTGTAGGATGATGAAGATGCTGGACCAGTGGTGTAGGAGGATGAAGATGCTGGACCAGTGGTGTGGGAGGATGAAGATGCTGGACCAGTGGTGTGGGAGGGATGAACATGCTGGACCAGTGGTGTGGGAGGAATGAAGATGCTGGACCAGTGGTGCGGGAAGATGAAGATGCTGGACCAGTGGTGCGGGAGGATGATGATGCTGGACCAGTGGTGTGGGAGGAATGAGATGCTGGACAGTGGTGTTGGAGGGATGAGATGCTGGACCAGTGGTGTGGGAGGGATGAAGATGCTGGACCAGTGGTGTTGGAGGATGAAGATGTTGGACCAGTGATGTTGGAAGATGAAGATGCTGAACCAGTGGTGTGGGAGGATGAAGATGCTGGACCAGTGGTGTTGGAGGGATGAAGATGCTGGACCAGTGGTGTGGGAGGATGAAGATGCTGGACCAGTGGTGTTGGAGGGATGAAGATGCTGGACCAGTGGTGTGGGGAGGATGAAGATGCTGGACCAGTGGTGGTGGGAGGGCTGAAGATGCTGGACCAGTGGTGTGGGAGGAATGAAGAATGCCTGACCAGTGGTGTGGGAGGATGAAGATGCTGGACCAGTGGTGCGGGAGGGATGATGATGCTGACCAGTGGTGTGGGAGGATGAAGATGCTCTGGACCAGTGGTGTGGGAGGATGTTGCTGGACCAGTGGTTGTTGGAGATGTTGCTGGACCAGTGGTGTTGGAGGGATGAAGATGCTGGACCAGTGGTGTGGGAGGATGAAGATGCTGGACCAGTGGTGTTGGAGGATGAAGATGTTGGACCAGTGGTGTTGGAGGATGAAGATGCTGGACCAGAGGTGTTGGAGGGATGAAGATGCTGGACCAGTGGTGTGGGAGATGTTACTGGACCGTAGTGTGGGAGATGTTGCTGGACCAGTGGGTTTGGAGGGATGCAGATGCTGGACCAGTGGTGTGGGAGGATGAAGATGTTGGACAGTGGTGTTGGAGGATGAAGATGCTGGACCAGTGTGTGGGGAGATGAAGATGCTGGACCAGTGGTGTTGGAGGATGAAGATGTTGGACCAGTGGTGTTGGAGGATAAAGATGCTGGACCAGTGGTGTTGGAGGGATGAAGATGCTGGACGAGTGGTGTGGGAGGATGAAGATGCTGGACCAGTGGTGTGGGAGGAATGAAGATGCTGGACCAGTGGTGTGGGAGGATGAAGATGCTGGACCAGTGTGTGGGAGGAATGAAGATGCTGGACCAGTGGTGTTGGAGGGATGAAGATGCTGGACCAGTGGTGTGGAAGGAATGAGGATGCTGGACCAGTGGTGTTGGAGGGATGAAGATGTTGGACCAGTGTGTGGGAGGAATGAAGATGCTGGACCAGTGGTGTTGGAGGGATGAAGATGCTGGACCAGTGGTGTGGGAGGGATGAAGATGCTGGACCAGTGGTGTTGGAGGATGAAGATGCTTGGACCAGTGTGTGGGGAGGATGATAGATGCTGGACCAGTGGTGTGGGAGGATGAAGATGCTGGACCGAGTGGGTTGGAGGGATGAAGATGCTGGACCAGTGGTGTGGGAGGGATGAAGATGCTGGACCAGTGGTGATTGGAGGGAATGAAGATGTGGACCAGTGGTGTGGGAGGATGAAGATGCTGGAACCAGTGGTGTGGGAGGATGAAGATGCTGGACCAGTGGTGTGGGAGGAATGAAGATGCTGGACCAGTGGTGTTGGGAGGATGAAGATGCTGGACCAGTGGTGTGGAGGATGAGATGCTGGACCAGTGGTGTGGGAGGATGAAGATGCTGGACCAGTGGTGTGGGAGGATAGATTGCTGGACCAGTGGTGTGGGAGGATGAGATTGCTGGACCAGTGGTGTGGGAGGGATGAAGATGCTGGACCAGTGGTGTGGGAGGGATTGAAGATGCTGGACCAGTGGTGTTGGAGGATGAAGATGCTGGACGCAGTGGTGTTGGAGGATGAAGATGCTGGACCAGTGGTGTTGGAGGGATGAAGATGCTGGACCAGTGGTGTGGAGGGATGAAGATGCTGGACCAGTGGTGTTGGAGATGTGGCTGGACCAGTGGTGTTGGAGGATGACGATGCTGGACCAGTGGTGTGGGAGGATGGAGATGGATTGGACCAGTGGTGTTGGAGGATGAAGAATGCTGGACCAGTGGTGTGGGAGGATGAAGGGATGCTGGGACCAGTGGTGTGGGGGAGATGAAGATGCTGGACCAGTGGTGTGGGAGGATGATATGCTGGACACAGTGGTGTTGGAGGGTGATGATGCTGGACCAGTGGTGGTGGGAGGATGAAGATGCTGGACCAGTGGTGTTGGAGGATGAAGATGCTGGACCAGTGGTGTGGAGGATGAAGATGCTGGACCAGTGTGTGGGAGGATGAAGAGTGCTGGACCAGTGGTGTTGGAGGATGAAGATGCTGGACCAGTGGTGTGGGAGGATGAAGATGCTGGACCAGTGGTGTGGAGGGATGAAGATGCTGGACCAGTGGTGTAGGGAGGATGAAGATGCTGGACCAGTGGTGTGGGATGGAATGAAGATGCTGGACCAGTGGTGTGGGAGGGATGAAGATGCTGGACCAGTGGTGGTGGGAGGAATGAAGATGCTGGACCAGTGGTGTGGGAGGATGAAGATGCTGGACCAGTGGTGTGGGAGGATGATGATGCTGGACCAGTGGTGTGGGAGGAATGAAGATGCTGGACCAGTGGTGTTGGGAGGGAATGAAGATGCTGGACCAGTGGTGTGGGAGGGATGAAGATGCTGGACCAGTGGTGTGGGAGGATGAAGATGCTGGACCAGTGAGTGTGGGAAGGATGAAGATGCTGGAACCAGTGGTGTGGGGAGGATGAAGATGCTGGACCAGTGGTGTGGGAGGATGAAGATGCTGGACCAGTGGTGTGGGAGGGATGAAGATGCTGGACCAGTGGTGTTGGAGGGATGAAGATGCTGGACCAGTGGTGTGGGAGGATGAAGATGCTGGACCAGTGGTGTGGGACTGATGAAGATGCTGGACCAGTGGTGTGGGAGGAATGAAGATAGCTGGACCAGTGGTGTGGGAGGATGAAGATGCTGGACCAGTGGTGCGGGAGGATGAAGATGCTGGACCATGGTGTGGGAGGATGAAGATGCTGGATCAGTGGTGTGGGAGGATGTATGCTGGACGCAGTGGTGTAGGAGGATGATTGCTGGACCAGTGTGTTGGGCAGGGATGAAGATGCTGGACCAGTGGTGTGGGAGGATGAAGATGCTGGACCAGTGGTGTTGGAGGATGAAGATGTTGGACCAGTGGTGTTGGAGGATGAAGATGCTGGACCCGTGGTGTGGAGGAGGATGACAGATGCTGGACCAGTGGTGTGGGAGATGATTGCTGGACCAGTGGTGTGGGAGATGTTGCTGGACCAGTGGTGTTGGAGGGATGCAGATGCTGGACCAGTGTGTGGGAGGATGAAGATGTTGGACCAGTGGTGTTGGAGGATGTTGCTGGACCAGTGGTGTTGGAGGGATGCAAGATGCTGGACCAGTGGTGTGGAGGATGAAGATGTTTGGACCAGTGGTGTTGGAGGATGAAGATGCTGGACCAGTGGTGTAGGGAGGATGAAGATGCTGGACCAGTGGTGTTGGAGGATGAAGATGTTGGACCAGTGGTGTTGGAGGATGAAGATGTTGGACCAGTGGTGTTGGAGGGATGAAGATGCTGGACCAGTGGTGTGGGAGGATGAAGATGCTGGACCAGTGGTGTTGGAGGGATGAAGATGCTTGACCAGTGGTGTAGGAGGATGAAGATGCTGGACCAGTGGTGTAGGAGGATGAATGATGCTGGCCCAGTGGTGTGGGAGGATGAAGATGCTGGACCAGTGGTGTGGGAGGGATGAAGATGCTGGACCAGTGGTGTGGGAGGAATGAAGATGCTGGACCAGTGGTGCGGGAAGATGAAGATGCTGGACCAGTGGTGCGGGAGGATGATGATGCTGGACCAGTGGTGTGGGAGGAATGAAGATGCTGGACCAGTGGTGTTGGAGGGATGAAGATGCTGGACCAGTGGTGTGGAGGGATGAAGATGCTGGACCAGTGGTAGTGGGAGGATGAAGATGTTGGACCAGTGATGTTGGAGAATGAAGATGCTGGAACCAGTGGTGTGGGAGGATGAGATGCTGGACCAGTGGTGTTGGAGGGATGAAGATGCTGGACCAGTGGTGTGGGAGGATGAAGATGCTGGACCAGTGGTGTTGGAGGGATGAAGATGCTGGACCAGTGGTGTGGGAGGATGAAGATGCTGGACCAGTGGTGTGGGAGGGATGAAGATGCTGGACCAGTGGTGTGGGAGGGAATGAAGATGCTGGACCAGTGGTGTGGGAGGATGAAGATGCTGGACCAGTGTGTGGGAGGATGAATGATGCTGGGACCAGTGGTGTGGGAGATGAAGATGCTGGACCAGTGGTGTGGGAGGATGAAGATGCTGGACCAGTGGTGTTGGAGGATGAAGATGCTGGACCAGTGGTGTTGGAGGGATGAAGATGCTTGGACCAGTGGTGTTGGAGATGTTGCTGGACCAGTGGTGTTGGGAGGGATGAAGATGCTGGACCAGTGGTGTGGGAGGATGAAGATGCTGGACCAGTGTGTTGGAGGATGAAGATGTTGGACCAGTGGTGTTGGAGGATGAAGATGCTGGACCAGTGGGTGTTGGAGGGATGAAGATGCTGGACCAGTGGTGTGGGAGATGTTGCTGGACCAGTGGTGTGGGAGATGTTGCTGGACCAGTGGTGTTGGAGGGATGCAGATGCTGGACCAGTGGTGTGGGAGGATGAAGATGTTGGACCAGTGGTGTTGGAGGATGAAGATGCTGGACCAGTGGTGTGGGAGGATGAAGATGCTGGACCAGTGGTGTTGGAGGATGAAGATGTTGGACCAGTGGTGTTGGAGGATGAAGATGCTGGACCAGTGGTGTTGGAGGGATGAAGATGCTGGACCGAGTGGTGTGGGAGGATGAAGGATGCTGGACCAGTGGTGTGGGAGGAATGAATGCTGGACCAGTGGTGTGGGAGGATGAAGATGCTGGACCAGTGGTGTGGGAGGAATGAAGATGCTGGACCAGTGGTGTTGGAGGGATGAAGATGCTGGACCAGTGGTGTGGAAGGAATGAGGATGCTGGACCAGTGGTGTTGGAGGGATGAAGATGTTGGACCAGTGGTGTGGGAGGAATGAAGATGCTGGACCAGTGGTGTTGGAGGGATGAAGATGCTGGACCAGTGGTGTGGGACGATGAAGATGCTGGACCAGTGGTGTGGGAGGATGAAGATGCTGGACCAGTTTTGTGGGAGGATGAAGATGCTGGACCAGTGGTGTGGGAGGAATGAAGATGCTGGACCAGTGGTGTTGGAGGGATGAAGATGCTGGACCAGTGGTGTGAGAGGATGAAGATGCTGGACCAGTGGTGTGGGAGGATGAAGATGCTGGACCAGTGGTGTGGGAGGAATGAAGATGCTAGACCAGTGGTGTTCGAGGGATGAAGATGCTGGACCAGTGGTGTGGGAGGATGAAGATGCTGGACCAGTGGTGTGGGAGGATGAAGATGCTGGACCAGTGGTGTGGGAGAGATGAAGATGCTGGACCAGTGGTGTGGGAGGATGAAGATGCTGGACCAGTGGTGTGGGAGGAAGAAGATGCTGGACCAGTGGTGTGGGAGGGATGAAGATGCTGGACCAGTGGTGTGGGAGGATGAAGATGCTGGACCAGTGGTGTGGGAGGATGAAGATGCTGGACCAGTGGTGTGGGAGGATGAAGATGCTGGACCAGTGGTGTGGGAGGATGAAAATGCTGGACCAGTGGTGTGGGAGGTTGAAGATGCTGGAACAGTGGTGTGGGAGGATGAAGATGCTGGACCAGTGGTGTGGGAGGATGAAGATGCTGGACCAGTGGTGTGGGAGGATGAAAATGCTGGACCAGTGGTGCGGGAGGATGATGATGCTGGACCAGTGGTGTGGGAGGATGAAGATGCTGGACCAGTGGTGTGGGAGGATGAAGATGCTGGACCAGTGGTGTTGGGAGGATGAAGATGCTGGACCAGTGGTGTGGGAGGATGAGATGCTGGACCAGTGGTGTTGGAGGATGAATTGCTGGACCAGTGGTGTTGGAGGGATGAAGATGCTGGACCAGTGGTGTGGGAGGATGAAGATGCTGGACCAGTGGTGTTGGAGGATGAAGATGTTGGACCAGTGGTGTTGGAGGATGAAGATGCTGGACCAGTGGTGTTGGAGGGATGAAGATGCTGGACCAGTGGTGTGGGAGATGTTGCTGGACCAGTGGTGTGGGAGGATGTTGCTGGACCAGTGGTGTTGGAGGGATGAAGATGCTGGACCAGTGGTGTGGGAGGATGAAGATGTTGGACCAGTGGTGTTGGAGGATGAAGATGCTGGACCAGTGGTGTGGGAGGATGAAGATGCTGGACCAGTGGTGTGGGAGGATGAAGATGTTGGACCAGTGGTGTTGGAGGATGAAGATGCTGGACCAGTGGTGTGGAGGGATGAAGATGCTGGACGAGTGGTGTGGGAGGATGAAGATGCTGGACCAGTGGTGTGGAGGAATGAAGATGCTGGACCAGTGGTGGGGAGGATGAAGATGCTGGACCAGTGGTGTGGGAGGAATGAAGATGCTGGACCAGTGGTGTTGGAGGGATGAAGATGCTGGACCAGTGGTGTGGAAGGAATGAGGATGCTGGACCAGTGGTGTTGGAGGGATGAAGATGTTGGACGTGGTGTGGGAGGAATGAAGATGCTGGACCAGTGGTGTTGGAGGGATGAAGATGCGGACCAGTGGTGTGGGACGATGAAGATGCTGGACCAGTGGTGTGGGAGGATGAAGATGCTGGACCAGTTTGTGGGAGGATGAAGATGCTGGACCAGTGTGTGGGAGGAATGAAGATGCTGGACCAGTGGTGTTGGAGGGATGAAGATGCTGGACCAGTGTGTGAGAGGATGAAGATGCTGGACCAGTGGTGTGGGAGGATGAAGATGCTGGACCAGTGGTGTTGGAGGGATGAAGATGCTGTGACCAGTGGTTGTTGGGAAGGGATGAAGATGGCTGGACCGATTGGTGTGGGAGGAATGACAGGATGCTGGACCAGTGGTGTGGGAGGAATGGAAGATGCGCTAGACCAGTGGTGTCGGAGGATGAAGATGCTGGACCAGTGGTGTGGGACGGAATGAAGATGCTGGACCAAGTGGTGTGGAGGATGATAGATGCTGGACCAGTGGTGTGGAAGGAGATGAAGATGATGCTGGACCAGTTGGTGTGTTGGAGGGATGAAGATGCTTGACCAATTGTGTGTGGAGGAATGAAGATGCTGGACCAGTGGCTGTTGGAGGGATGAAGATGCTGGAACCGTGGTGTGGGACGGCTGAAGATGCTGGACCAGTGTTGTGGGAGGGATGAAGATGCTTGGGACCAGTGTCTTGTGGTGAGGATGAAGATGCTGTGGACCAGTGGTGTCGGGAGGAATGGACATGAATTTTTGATGCTGGACCAGTGGTGTTGGAGGTATGAAGATGCTGGAACACCAGTGGTGTGAGAGGATGAAGATGCTGGACCAGTGGTTGTGGGAGGATGAAGATGCTGGACCAGTTGTGTGGGAGAGATGAAGATGCTGGACCAGTGGTTGTGGAGGATGAAGATGCTGGACCAGTGATGTTGGGAGGATGAAGATGCTGGACCAGTGGTGTGGGAGGATGAAGATGCTGGACCAGTGGTGTTGGGAGGGATGAAGATGCTGGACCAGTGGTGTGGGAGGATGAAGATGCTGGACCAGTGGTGTGGGAGGATTGAAGATGCTGGACCAGTGGTGTGGGAGGGATGAAGATGCTGGACCAGTGGTGTGGGAGGATGAAGATGCTGGACCAGTGGTGTGGGAGGATGAAAATGCTGGACCAGTGGTGCGGGAGGATGATGATGCTGGACCAGTGGTGTGGGAGGATGAAGATGCTGGACCAGTGGTGTTGGAGGATGAAGATGTTGGACCAGTGGTGTTGGAGGATGAAGATGCTGGACCAGTGGTGTTGGAGGGATGAAGATGCTGGACCAGTGGTGTTGGAGATGTTGCTGGACCAGTGGTGTTGGAGGGATGAAGATGCTGGACCAGTGGTGTGGGAGGATGAAGATGCTGGACCAGTGGTGTTGGAGGATGAAGATGTTGGACCAGTGGTGTTGGAGGATGAAGATGCTGGACCAGTGGTGTTGGAGGGATGAAGATGCTGGACCAGTGGTGTGGGAGATGTTGCTGGACCAGTGGTGTGGGAGATGTTGCTGGACCAGTGGTGTTGGAGGGATGCAGATGCTGGACCAGTGGTGTGGGAGGATGAAGATGTTGGACCAGTGGTGTTGGAGGATGAAGATGCTGGACCAGTGGTGTGGGAGGATGAAGATGCTGGACCAGTGGTGTTGGAGGATGAAGATGTTGGACCAGTGGTGTTGGAGGATGAAGATGCTGGACCAGTGGTGTTGGAGGGATGAAGATGCTGGACGAGTGGTGTGGGAGGATGAAGATGCTGGACCAGTGGTGTGGGAGGAATGAAGATGCTGGACCAGTGGTGTGGGAGGATGAAGATGCTGGACCAGTGGTGTGGGAGGAATGAAGATGCTGGACCAGTGGTGTTGGAGGGATGAAGATGCTGGACCAGTGGTGTGGAAGGAATGAGGATGCTGGACCAGTGGTGTTGGAGGGATGAAGATGTTGGACCAGTGGTGTGGGAGGAATGAAGATGCTGGACCAGTGGTGTTGGAGGGATGAAGATGCTGGACCAGTGGTGTGGGAGGATGAAGATGCTGGACCAGTGGTGTGGGAGGATGAAGATGCTGGACCAGTGGTGTGGGAGGATGAAGATGCTGGACCAGTGGTGTGGGAGGAATGAAGATGCTGGACCAGTGGTGTTGGAGGGATGAAGATGCTGGACCAGTGGTGTGAGAGGATGAAGATGCTGGACCAGTGGTGTGGGAGGATGAAGATGCTGGACCAGTGGTGTGGGAGGAATGAAGATGCTAGGACCAGTGGTGTTCGGAGGGATGAAGATGCTGGACCAGTGGTGTGGGAGGATGAAGATGCTGGACCAGTGGTGTGGGAGGATGAAGATGCTGGACCAGTGGTGTGGGAGAGATGAAGATGCTGGACCAGTGGTGTGGGAGGATGAAGATGCTGGACCAGTGGTGTGGGAGGAAGAAGATGCTGGACCAGTGGTGTGGGAGGATGAAGATGCTGGACCAGTGGTGTGGGAGGTATGAAGATGCTGGAACCAGTGGTGTGGGAGTATGAAGATGCCTGGACCAGTGGTGTGGGTGAGGATGAAGATGCTGGACCATTGGTGTGGGAGGAATGAAGATGCTGGACCAGTAGTGTGGGAGGATGAATGATGCTGGACCAGTGGTGCTGGGAGGATGAATGATGCTGGACCAGTGGTGCTGGAGGATGAATGATGTTGGACCAGTGGATGTTGGGAGGATGAAGATGCTGGACCAGTGGTGTGGAGGATGATTGCTGGACCAGTGGTGTTGGAGATGTTGCTGGACCAGTGGTGTAGGAGGGATGAAGATGCTGGACCAGTGGTGTGGGAGGATGAAGATGCTGGACCAGTGGTGTTGGAGGATGAAGATGTTGGACCAGTGGTGTTGGAGGATGAAGATTCTGGACCAGTGGTGTTGGAGGGATGAAGATGCTGGACCAGTGGTGTGGGAGATGTTGCTGGACCAGTGGTGTGGGAGATGTTGCTGGACCAGTGGTGTTGGAGGGATGCAGATGCTGGACCAGTGGTGTGGGAGGATGAAGATGTTGGACCAGTGGTGTTGGAGGATGAAGATGCTGGACCAGTGGTGTGGGAGGATGAAGATGCTGGACCAGTGGTGTTGGAGGATGAAGATGTTGGACCAGTGGTGTTGGAGGATGAAGATGCTGGACCAGTGGTGTTGGAGGGATGAAGATGCTGGACCAGTGGTGTGGGAGGATGAAGATGCTGGACCAGTGGTGTGGGAGGAATGAAGATGCTGGACCAGTGGTGTGGGAGGATGAAGATGCTGGACCAGTGGTGTGGGAGGAATGAAGATGCTGGACCAGTGGTGTTGGAGGGATGAAGATGCTGGACCATTGGTGTGGAAGGAATGAGGATGCTGGACCAGTGGTGTTGGAGGGATGAAGATGTTGGACCAGTGGTGTGGGAGGAATGAAGATGCTGGACCAGTGGTGTTGGAGGGATGAAGATGCTGGACCAGTGGTGTGGGAGGATGAAGATGCTGGACCAGTGGTGTGGGAGGATGAAGATGCTGGACCAGTGGTGTGGGAGGATGAAGATGCTGGACCAGTGGTGTGGGAGGAATGAAGATGCTGGACCAGTGGTGTTGGAGGGATGAAGATGCTGGACCAGTGATGTGGGAGGATGAAGATGCTGGACCAATGGTGTGGGAGGATGAAGATGCTGGACCAGTGGCGTGGGAGGAATGAAGATGCTGGACCAGTGGTGTTGGAGGGATGAAGATGCTGGACCAGTGGTGTGGGAGGATGAAGATGCTGGACCAGTGGTGTGGGAGGATGAAGATGCTGGACCAGTGGTGTGGGAGAGATGAAGATGCTGGACCAATGGTGTGGGAGGATGAAGATGCTGGACCAGTGGTGTGGGAGGAAGAAGATGCTGGACCAGTGGTGTGGGAGGGATGAAGATGCTGGACCAGTGGTGTGGGAGGATGAAGATACTGGACCAGTGGTGTGGGAGGATGAAGATGCTGGACCAGTGGTGTGGGAGGATGAAGATGCTGGACCAGTGGTGTAGGAGGATGAAGATGCTGGACCAGTGGTGTGGGAGGATGAAGATGCTGGACCAGTGGTTTGGGAGGATGAAGATGCTGGACCAGTGGTGTGGGAGGATGAAGATGCTGGAACAGTGGTGTGGGAGGATGAAGATGCTGGACCAGTGGTGTGGGAGGATGAAGATGCTGGACCAGTGGTGTGGGAGAGATGATGATGCTGGACCAGTGGTGTGGGAGGATGAAGATGCTGGACCAGTGGTGTGGGAGGATGAAGATGCTGGACCAGTGGTGTGGGAGGATGAAGATGCTGGACCAGTGGTGTGGGAGAGATGAAGATGCTGGACCAGAGGTGTGGGAGGATGAAGATGCTGGACCAGTGGTGTGGGAGAGATGAAGATGCTGGACCAGTGGTGTGGGAGGATGAAGATGCTGGACCAGTGGTGTTGGAGGATGAAGATGCTGGACCAGTGGTGTGGGAGGATGAAGATGCTGGACCAGTGGTGTGGGAGGATGAAGATGCTGGACCAGTGGTGTGGGAGGATGAAGATGCTGGACCAGTGGTGTTGGAGGATGAAGATGCTGGACCAGTGGTGTTGGAGGATGAAGATGCTGGACCAGTGGTGTGGGAGGATGAAGATGCTGGACCAGTGGTGTGGGAGGATGAAGATGCTGGACCAGTGGTGTGGGAGGATGAAGATGCTGGACCAGTGGTGTGGGAGAGATGAAGATGCTGGACCAGAGGTGTGGGAGGATGAAGATGCTGGACCAGTGGTGTGGGAGAGATGAAGATGCTGGACCAGTGGTGTGGGAGGATGAAGATGCTGGACCAGTGGTGTTGGAGGATGAAGATGCTGGACCAGTGGTGTGGGAGGATGAAGATGCTGGACCAGTGGTGTGGGAGGATGAAGATGCTGGACCAGTGGTGTGGGAGGATGAAGATGCTGGACCAGTGGTGTTGGAGGATGAAGATGCTAGACCAGTGGTGTTGGAGGATGAAGATGTTGGACCAGTGGTGTGGGAGGATGAAGATGCTCCTCTACATGTGTTTTTCCTATATGTGCTTCTCCGCCAAGATGTGTTTCAACGGAAGAGTCATACTCACTTGAGCGCGGGGTTCTGTTCGAAATAATTAAAAGGAATTCTGGTAAGTAATCCCTTCAGTGCCTGTCAAGGGACAGTACTAACTGACAATGTCGGGACCTGAAGTAATTTCGAACGAGAAATATTTAAACATATAAGAAGGCTTATCACTTGTTGAGGATGATCTCCGAGCTCTGCTGAATATGCTGATAATATTCTTGGAGCTCTGCTGAATATGCTGATAATATTCTTGGAGCTCTGCTGAATATGCTGATAATATTCTTGGTGCTCTGCTGAATATGCTGATAATATTCTTGGAGCTCTGCTGAATATGCTGATAATATTCTTGGAGCTCTGCTGAATATGCTGATAATATTCTTGGAGCTCTGCTGAATATGCTGATAATATTCTTGGAGCTCTGCTGAATATGCTGATAATATTCTTGGAGCTCTGCTGAATATGCTGATAATATTCTTGGAGCTCTGCTGAATATGTTGATAATATTCTTGGAGCTCTGCTGAATATGCTGATAATATTCTTGGAGCTCTGCTGAATATGCTGATAATATTCTTTGAGCTCTGCTGAATATGCTGATAATATTCTTTGAGCTCTGCTGAATATGCTGATAATATTCTTGGTGCTCTGCTGAATATGCTGATAATATTCTTGGAGCTCTGCTGAATATGCTGATAATATTCTTGGTGCTCTGCTGAATATGCTGATAATATTCTTGGTGCTCTGCTGAATATGCTAATAATATTCTTGGAGCTCTGCTGAATATGCTGATAATATTCTTGGAGCTCTGCTGAATATGCTGATAATATTCTTGGTGCTCTGCTGAATATGCTGATAATATTCTTGGAGCTCTGCTGAATATGCTGATAATATTCTTGGAGCTCTGCTGAATATGCTGATAATATTCTTGGTGCTCTGCTGAATATGCTGATAATATTCTTGGAGCTCTGCTGAATAAGCTGAGAATGTTCTCGGAGCTCTGCTCAATAAGCTGAGAATGTTTAGATCTCTGCTGAACGAGCTGAGGATGTTCTCAGATCTCTACTTAACAAGGAGATATATAATATAATCGTCAAATACATTTACATTTAAACCAGCAGGAATACCAACATAATACTCAAATATTTATGTATACCCCATGTATACTTTTGTATACTCCAGTAATACATGAGTATTCCCTCAGGGGCCATGAAGCCCAGGAGCCCTTGGACCATCTGTTCTGTGTCAAGATTCAAGAGATCTATTACACTATTGAAGGATTCCTTCCCTCTTGTCTCTTTCCTCAGTGGAAATATATTGGCATGTGTCGTATCTAAAAATTTAATCAATATTATGATTAATTTATCTTATTACTCCTAAACACAATCTTTGTGAAAGAAACATATGAAATTTATGTGCCTAGTGTCATAATATAGTTATTAAAAATAAATAAGTACGCTTAATTGTATAATTTAACATTTGTAAGAAATTACAAAAAATATATTTATATTTGTATCCTTCAACGCCTCTAACATAACCAGGATCTCCAGTACTATATTCAGATATTCGAGTCAAGAAATTATATATTTGAACTCGTAGAATAAATATTGGGTTGTAGGATTTGCTGGATGAGGAGGAAACAGAAATAGAGTCAATCCGTTACAACTCACAACAGTATTTGTAAAATAGGTCAAACAACCCGAGAAATCATTAGATATGATGGTATTTTGATCATCAATGGTACTCCAATCTTCCGTCGTCTGTACCTCCTGATGGTTCACTCATTGTCACTGATGTCACAATCGGTACCACCACCATCTCCAACAGCCAGTACCACCACCATCTCCCACAATCAGTACCACCACCATCTCCCACAATCAGTACCACCACCATCTCCCACAACCAGTACCACCACCATCTCCCACAACCAGTACCACCACCATCTCCCACAACCATTACCACCACCATCTCCCACAACCATTACCACCACCATCTCCCACAACCATTACCACCACCATCTCCCACAACTGGTTGCTGTCAACAAAATACTCACCACCACCAACCTCTATCATCAACCCAGCCATCAATCATGCCCGCCTCTCATCATGCATAGTTGCATGACCATAATGACTGATCATGCCAGCTCATGACACCAGCCGTGACACCAACAACCTTGCCGTAGCAGAGTCCACATGACACGCTGCTTCCCTCCTCGCCTCACACCTATATATCTAGTCATGACCCCAAATGGCATCGTAAACACCTCAGATATTATGTCTATTTGTCCTACAGCCGTAAAATATTCCGCTCCGGGAGACCAACTCGGGGAGCCGTGACATGAACAACGCGACTCACGCCTCTGGCAAGCAGTAATATCGTTGTGACGTCACTCATCACGTGGCAACGTCATGAGTGATGTGTGTCTATTCACGAAGGTCGCCGTGAGTAAACATTCCTTTATACAGGACTAGAAGGTCTAAGGTGCGTTTAATCCCATTCACAACGTCCAGATAATTACTCCCAAGGTCAAACAGGCTACGGACCTCATACCAAGGTATTGAAAGGACTCATTCAGGCAAAAAAAATGTTATTGAGGAATGACCCATTAATGGCTGCAAGATTCCTTCAAATGAAAGACCCCAAACATGCTAGGAAGACCCTATACAGATCTGGAAGACCCCATACTGGTCTCAAAGACCCCACAAAGGTGAATAAGACCCCCCATACAGGTCAGGAAGACCCCATGCATACGTGGAAGGTCCCCATCGAGGTGTACCGGACAGGGCCGGAGCTGTTTGTGATATAAGCCCAAACAGCCAAATGGGTCCTACCATATAGTCAGTGTGACTATTCAAAAGCTAAACATACATGTAAACTCCTATCATAAATATAAATGATTAATTTATGAAAAATATATCATGCATAGTTTTGCAGAATACATTAAAGCCATATATTCCAATACTCATATATGATATAATTGCCTTTCCCAGAAAATAACAGCGTATATAAAAACAGGCAAAAGCTTGTGATAGCTTTTAGTAAAATATTACTTCGTACAGGAATATATTGGCACAATATTTATCATAGTTATAATGGGCTTAATGTAGACTTTTCCTGAGCAATACCTGGAGGCCAGTGGTCATGGAAGTTGTTATTCCCTTAAACTTCTGTCCCTCCCATAAGGCACGGCCAGAGTTGATTACGCCAGATTGCCTGCTTGTTTAGCATTTATTATGCAAGAGTGTATGCTTTCTTAGCATTGATAACGCAATATTGCGTGCTGGCTTAGCACTGATTACGCAAGATTGCGTGCTGGCTTAGCACTGATTACGCAAGATTGCGTGCTGGCTTAGCACTGATTACGCAAGAATGCGTGCTGGCTTAGCACTGATTACGCAAGATTGCGTGCTGGCTTAGCACTGATTACGCAAGATTGCGTGCTGGCTTAGCATTGATTACGCAAGATTGCATGCTGGCTTAGCATTGATTACGCAAGAGTGCGTGCTGGCTTAGCATTGATTACGCAAGAGTGCGTGCAGGCTTAGCATTGACTACGCAGGAGTGCGTGCTGGCTTAGCATTGATTACACAAGAGTGTATGCTGGCTTAGCAATGATTACCTAGTGTTCGTTAGGATGAATGTAACTCCTGGGCCACCGCTGTTATAGCAGTCTATCGCAAGAGAAGACTATTATATATCATTTTCATTGTATTCATCAAATTGTGTAATAACCAGATTTTAGTTCAAGGGTCGAGCGCCAGCTCCCAAGATCTGACTTAAAATTCGGTTTAGTTTTTTGACCTTTTTAGCTAGTGGATGTTTTTTTCATTGGCACATTTTTGTCGATTACGATTCACCAGCGATGAGAGCAAAGTTTCTCTTATTAGTCAAGTAGCAGAGTTCTCCTTCTTGTCTGTTATAAGTCTGATTGACGGACGTCTCAATTCATATTGTTGCCCTATGAAAATCTCTTGATCGAACTTGAAGAGAAAATAAGCTAGAGAGAACTGAGGCTGCAATATACCAGTTGTATCACGATCCAAATCACTGATGTCTCATGATTATCGCCTTAAACAAGGTCTGGCTAACCCCATTCCCGCAGGATATTGGGTGTCCTTCACAGCTGTGATACGACTCGAAAGCTTTACTGATATCAGCAGTATAAGCGAAAATACCAGTGCGAAATCGTAACAGCACATCATGTAGCCTTTGAGTTAGGCTAGGTCCTGTTTGGAGACATTCATTTAAAGACACACTGCTTGGCTTCACTTTAGCACTACAGTTGAAGACAATACGGATAGGTGTTGTCAATGAATCTTTCACCACAGCGTGATGAGGTAAATAATGACCTAATTTCCGGTCATCGTTATCAACAACCTCGATAAATTTACTGTTGAGTTGTAGTTGGATTAGTTGATACATGTTCAGTTTGTCTGGCTGCTTTTGTAGTCGTGTTAATTGCGACTGCAATTGGGAGGCTGCCATAAAATAATTAACTGGAAGTTGTGGATGATTCAACTTCCATGGGAGTCTTACCCAGTATTGTTTATCTTTATAAGAGAACTGTATCCAGATATTGCTGGTAAGTCCACATATCATCAGGGCTTGGTTGTTCAGGGATAATACCTAAAGTGTCTAAATCCCACAGACGATGTACAGGTGGATCAGACTCAATGTCTTCAGATATTTCTCTGAAATTTAGGGGTGACTGTTCTAAGCCTAGTCACGCCACCATTATATTGTTAGACTGTTGGTTTGTTGACGCTGGATTTTGTCGGAAAAGCACCGGTCCAGTAAGCAACTTGCCTCCAGCAGATGACAACAAATTCATTCCGTGTTGTCTGGTGCATACAGTTATAAATTTATAATAATGATCCGCGCCGATAAGTATTCCAACATCAGTGAGGCAGTCAGAATTTATTTTGTAATCTGCTAGCCTCATGCGGTTTCGTTTAAGATATTTCGCAGTGCGAGCTAATCCTGTGACCTGCAGGTCTGTAGGAAGTTTATCTACTACTACTGCTTGTATTGGACTAATGGAAGATCCAAGTCTCACTAATACCTTAACCACTTGGTATTCACGAGGTCCACTATTAGTCAAGAAACTAGAAATATTTAACCTCACACTTTTGGCAGGTTTTAATTTTAACTGCTCTACTAACTGTTGTGTAATGAAGGTTTTCTGTGATCCTTGATCAAAAAGACCTCTAGTGTTAACTCTAGATCTCCTGTTTATTAGTCTAAGTTGAGCTGTATGCAGAGTGGTATTATTGTCTGACTCAGTAGCAAGTACATATATTTCTTGATGCACCTTGCAATATTGAACTGTGGTAGAATTCGTGGAATTCTCCCCAGTTGTCATGGACTGGGTAGAAGTTTTTCTACGTAAGGCGTAGTGATGAACACCTTGGTTGCATTTACTGCATGAACATAGTTGCACTACACATTTTTTGGGATCATGAGAGCCCATGCACTTGTGTATTTCTTGTAACCGTTTAATCCTAGTATTATAAGTAGGATAAACAGAGCATTGGTAGGTGGTATGTCCTTGATTACAAAACAGACACCTTCTTTCTTTAGTTGACTTGGTCTCTTTAGCAGACAAGTCATTGGTTATCTCAGAAGGAGAAACCGAATAAGTACCTACATTACCACTTAGCACTGATTACGCAAGATTGCGTGCTGGCTTAGCATTGATTACGCAAGATTGCATGCTGGCTTAGCATTGATTACGCAAGAGTGCGTGCTGGCTTAGCATTGATTACGCAAGAGTGCGTGCAGGCTTAGCATTGACTACGCAGGAGTGCGTGCTGGCTTAGCATTGATTACACAAGAGTGTATGCTGGCTTAGCAATGATTACCTAGTGTTCGTTAGGATGAATGTAACTCCTGGGCCACCGCTGTTATAGCAGTCTATCGCAAGAGAAGACTATTATATATCATTTTCATTGTATTCATCAAATTGTGTAATAACCAGATTTTAGTTCAAGGGTCGAGCGCCAGCTCCCAAGATCTGACTTAAAATTCGGTTTAGTTTTTTGACCTTTTTAGCTAGTGGATGTTTTTTTCATTGGCACATTTTTGTCGATTACGATTCACCAGCGATGAGAGCAAAGTTTCTCTTATTAGTCAAGTAGCAGAGTTCTCCTTCTTGTCTGTTATAAGTCTGATTGACGGACGTCTCAATTCATATTGTTGCCCTATGAAAATCTCTTGATCGAACTTGAAGAGAAAATAAGCTAGAGAGAACTGAGGCTGAAATATACCAGTTGTATCACGATCCAAATCACTGATGTCTCATGATTATCGCCTTAAACAAGGTCTGGCTAACCCCATTCCCGCAGGATATTGGGTGTCCTTCACAGCTGTGATACGACTCGTGGTGGCGGCGTCTCCCAATACTCCTTTCTCCTCCCCCACACAACACCCGCCTGATCGACTCCATCACAACACAACGGAATCGCGTGCCAGGAAATTTCACGCGAAATGAAAAGCTTTTCTGCCGGCGAAATTGATTAGATTATTAATCTCAATTTTTGTTTTTACTTAGGATGAATATTTGGAAATAATATAGAATGAAACAAAGGTGTTTTGTGGTGTTGTGATGTAAGGGCAAGAGAGAAATATATCCATCCCTAGAGCTATTAAACAAAAACACACAAGCGTATACACACACACACACACACACACACACACACACACACACACACACACACACACACACACACACACACACACACACACACACACACACACACACACACACACACACACACACACACACACACACACACACACACACACACACACACACACACACGCACGCACGCACGCACACACACAGACACATACACACACACACACACACACACACACACACACACACACACACACACACACACACACACACACACACACACACACACACACACACACACACACACACACACACACACACACACACACACACACACACACACACACACACACACACACACTGCACACAAGGGGACACAGGTGGAAACTGAGTGCCCAAATGAGCCACAGAGATATTAGAAAGAACTTTTTTAGTGTCAGAGTGGTTGACAAGTGGAATGCATTAGGGGGTGATGTGGTGGAGGCTGACTCCATACACAGTTTCAAGTGTAGATATGACAGAGCCCGATAGGCTCAGGAATCTGTACACCTGTTGATTGACGGTTGAGAGGCGGGACCAAAGAGCCAGAGCTCAACCCCCGCAAACACAACTAGGTGAGTACAACTAGGTGAGTACACACATTTACGTATCATTTACGTATGTGGGAGTGGAGTCCCACAGGGCTCTGTACTTGGACCTATCCTGTTTCTGATATACGTAAATGATCTCCCAGAGGGTATAGACTCATTCCTCTCAATGTTTGCTGACGACGGCAAAATTATGAGAAGGATTAAGACAGAGGAGGACAGCTTGAGGCTTCAAGAAGACCTGGACAAGCTGCAGGAATGGTCGAACAAATGGCTGTTAGAGTTTAATCCAAGCAAATGTAATGTAATGAAGATAGGGGTAGGAAGCAGGAGACCAGATACAAGGTATCACTTGGGAGATGAAATACTTCAAGAGTCCGAGAGAGAGAAAGACCTGGGGGTTGATATCACGCCAGATCTGTCCCCTGATGCTCATATGAAGAGGATAACAGCAGCAGCATATGCCAGGTTGGCTAACATAAGAACGGCCTTTAGAAACTTGTGTAAGGAATCTTTCAGAACATTATATACCACATATGTCAGACCAATCCTGGAGTATGCGGCACCAGCATGGAGTCCATATCTAGTCAAGCATAAGACTAAAATGGAAAAGGTTCAAAGGTTTGCCACCAGACTAGTACTCGAGCTGAGAGGTATGAGCTACGAGGAGAGACTACAGGAATTAAACCTCACTTCGTTGGAAGACAGAAGAGTTAGGGGGGACATGATCACCACATTCAAGATCCTCAATTGACAGGGTTGATAAAGACAGGCTGTTTAACACAAAGAGCACACGCACTAGGGGACACAGGTGGAAACTGAGTGCCCAAATGAGCCACAGAGATATTAGAAAGAACTTTTTTAGTGTCAGAGTGGTTGACAAATGGAATGCATTAGGAAGTGATGTGGTGGAGGCTGACTCCATACACAGTTTCAAGTGTAGATATGATAGAGCCCAATAGGCTCAGGAACCTGTACACCTGTTTATTGACAGTTGAGAGGCGGGACCAAAGAGCCAGAGCTCAACCCCCGCAAGCACAACTTGGTGAGTACAACTAGGTGAGTACACACACACGAAGAACTCAAGGTGTGTGAAGAACTCAACAAGAGATTCCAGGAAGTCTTCACAATAGAACAAGGAGAAGTCCCTGCACTAAATGAGGGGGAGGCAAACCAAGCAACTTTGGAGGAATTTGACCTCACCAGTGATAAGGTCAAAAGGTGTCTGCTGGAGCTGGATGTGACAAAGGCTGTTGGGCCTGATAGAATCTCACCATGGATACTAAAGGAAGGTGCAGAAGCACTAAGTGTGCCACTCTCTATGGTGTATAACAGGTCACTGGAAACAGGAGACTTACCAGAAAGTTGGAAGACAGCTAACGTGGTCCCAATATACAAAAAGGGTGACAGGCAGGAGGCACTGAATTACAGGCCAGTTTTCTTAACTTGTATACCATGCAAGGTGATGGAGAAGATCGTGAGGAAAAAGTTCGTAGAGCATCTGGAGGGAAATAACTTTGTAACACACCACCAACATGGGTTCAGAGATGGTACATCGTGCCTCACAGGTTTAATAGAATTTTATGACCAGGCAACGAAAATTAGGCAGGAAAGAGAAGGGTGAGCCGACTGCATTTTCCTGGATGGCCAAAAAGCCTTTGACACAGTACCCCATAAAAGGCTGTTAAAAAAGTTGGAGCAACAGGCAGGAGTAAAAGGGAAGGTGCTCCAGTGGATAAAGGAGTACTTAAGCAACAGGAAACAGCGAGTAACGGTGAGGGGGGAGACATCAGAGTGGCGAGATGTCACCAGTGGAGTCCTACAGGGTTCAGTACTTGGACCCATCCTGTTTCTAATATATGTGAACGATCTTCCAGAGGGTATTGTGGGACATTTGGGGCTTGACTCTATTTATTTAATTATTAAAGTAATGAAATCAATTACGAAGGACCACCCTCTTTTATAGTAAAGAGGGAAACTAATAAAATGAAATCATTTGAAATTCCTAGAGGAACCAGTAACTATGGATAAATACTAGAAAATATAATCACTTGAAAAATTAATGGGCTGTATATATAATTTAATTGAATCAAAGCCTCAAACACCTACATTGGGGGGTTATTGCTTGAACTTCATATATGTCTAGGAACTAGTGTGGTTCGTACACCAGTTCATTATGTAATAACCTAATCCTATGACCAATTAGAGAATCAATAGAGAATTTGTCACCAATAAGAACATAGATTATGAATATCAGAAATTAATGATTATAATAAACACGTGTTAAATCCAGTGCACAGCGATCAATAGTAATAATTCAATACAGATAATTTGAATAATGGAATACGGAAAAGGGTCTTAGCTTGAAGACGTTTTCCAAGATATCAGTCATGAATCATCCTCGGAATCTCCAGAATTCTTCATGGAACACTGGGAGATGAATAACACAGGAAAGTAACAGCTGGAGGAAATCTTCACACGCAAGCTGTAAATCAAGATATATTACATAGCACCATATTAGGCTGCTAAATATCTATATTCAAGAAATTGGAAATGGAGAGTGGAAAATTATACTAACATGTGTTTCATTTATGTCGCTCGGCGTGACGACAAGCTACCCTGCTGTAAACTATCTCTAATGATGCATCAAAAGGGAATAAGTATACTTAGCTAATAGGGCACTGTATAAGTTGAAGCTTGCCGAAGCTCGCGTCCTATGCTCTAGCGTCGCAATGGCGAACATGTGGCGTCTACACGCGCTCTCGGTAGCGTCTCCTCGATTAATGGCATCTCCCCTGCCCACGCTCCGCGTCCCGCATTTGCTACACAAATTATTTACTGCGAATAATATTATTTCTCGCAGTTGCGACTAAAATGCTTGGAAAATGACGGGTTTATAATTCAGGGGAGTTAAATATTATTATTTGCTCGTTTTCCGATGGTAAACTAGCAATGGAGATGAATTTAATTCTCTCCATGGCATTCACGCGTGACGTTAAATTTATTACCAGATAACAGTTGTAACTAGAAACGCTCAATTTGGCATTATTTGGGAGTCAGGTTATCGGTAAATAATTATCACACAGAACACTGTTGTTTTTAGAGAATCAAACTCAATTCTCTGACACACTGGATATAAATGTGTTTATTTTGGTAGAATCTGACGCAATACTGGTGTCTGGTTACGTAAGAATTCTAGCATTATTGTACAGATACAATTATTAGTTCATGTGAACTCTACGGTTGGTTAATTTTAGTTACTACAGACATTAGTAGATTTTAGTAATAATTAATAATAATACAACTGTATTGTATTAGTGTTGGAAATTTCCAACATAACTCCGGGGGGAGATTTATCGGGTCGCAGTGTAATGTTGAGTACTGACATACCCATCCCGAAGTTGGTATTAATATTAGTATGTTAGTATGTTAGTACACACATAACGGATGTCCCGTATTTGTCAAGGACATACAAGAAACTTAAGTCTTGCAGATTTCATGTTAAATGGAACATGTTATTATGAATTACCTAAAGCTAATAACTAAGAAAGCTTACAATAAACTCTCAGATACTCTAGACAAATAATGTTATTTACAGCCTATACAACAATTAAGAATTTAAATCCCACAATTCAAATAACAGAGAATCTACTGTGATGAGAATGTCCTGGGTCATAGTGACTTGTAATGATTTGTTACTTGACATCACACCACAGTATCATCATGGCTACTTAAATTGGATGTAAATGGATTTGCTCTTAGTCAGAGCTGTAATAGGCTTGCAGTTTCCGCTTGCATTGTTGAGCAGCAGCTCTAGTGGGGCGGTTGCTCGGTGGATCAGAACTACTGTCCTCAGAAACTACTGGGGAAGCTGGTTCTGGCAGACACTCTCGTTCTGCTAATTCGAGAGGTACCAACTTCTCTAAAGTTTTTAGGGTAGTGTTGCCTCGGCATAAAACTTTCACTACTCTCAGGATACCTTGATGATCTGGATGAATGGCAACAATTTTGCCTATGGGCCACTCTGTCCTTGGTCCATCACTGTCGACTAATACTAGGTCCCCTGGTTTAAGTTGTACTTTATTATAAGGACTCGAAGCTCCGTAGTGGTACTCTCGTAGAGCTGTGAGGTACTCTCGCGTCCACACCTCATTCCACCTGTCAATGACTCTTGAGAGATGCTGGTAACTTTCTACCAAGTCACTTCTTGTCACATGTGAAGGGTCTACGGGGTCCTCTTCGGCTAAAGGTATGAGAGGACTCAGCAGACCTCCATGTATCAAGTGTGAGGGACTCAGAGGTTCTCTCTGTGAGAACTCATCGGACAGGTATGTTAATGGGCGGTTATTGACTCGCGCCTCGATTTCCACAACAATTGTTTGGAGTTCGGGGTAACTTATTTTCTGTCTGTGTAAGGTTTTTCTTAAACACTTCTTGACAGTGCCTATCATTCGCTCGTAGAACCCACATTGCCAAGGGGCTCTTGGAGCTATAAATTTCCATTGACATTGTCGTCTCTGCAGGACTGACTGTACCTCTGGATGATTCCAGACTTCTCGCAGACAGGCTTCTCCTGCCACAAAATTGGAACCATTGTCCGATATCATGAGCTTGGGACAAGATCTGCGAGCTGCAAATCTGCGGAAGGCTTCGATGAAGGCTTCAGCACTCATATCTGAAGTCACTTCTAAATGTACGCCTCTGGTAATAGCACACGTAAAGAGGCAAATGTAAGCTTTCACTGGTATCTTATCTGGGTTGCCAGTGAGAAGCAAGGCTCCTGGTAATCAACACCAGTGGTTTCAAAAGGACGAAGATGAACCACTCTTTCTTCTGGAAGTGGTGGAGGTCCTGGGTAAGAACATACTCTAGCATCGTATCTTTTGCAGATTATACAGAATTTAATAATTGACTTGACTGTCTGACGACCTTGAGGAAGCCAGTATTTCTGTCTGAGGTCGGTGAGAGTATCTAACACTCCACCATGTAAAGTACCATATTGATGGTGATGTAAAACTAGAAGTTTGGTAATGATGTGGTGAAGTGGTAGAAGAATTGGATTCTTTGTGTCCAGATCAATTTTCGCATGAAGCAAACGTTCTCCACACTTTAGTATATTATGAGTGTTGGCATCATACCAGATACCTAGAGACTTAGTTAATTTATCTGGAAGATTTTCATATTCGCTTCCATATGTCTCTTGTTGTGCACGTTTGATCCAGTAGAGGATAGGATTGGGAAACTTATGTCGAATTCCTATCTTAGCAAGAAAGTCAAACACATGTGCGGTCACTCTTAATAACTTACTTAAGTTAGAATAATTGTGAGGATCAATGGCTAAGATTCGCTGAGGTTCTGGTTCTTTCATGGGAGTGGTGATATTGGTTACTATGACTTGTGGCTTTTGTTTGGGCCACTGACCACCAACAAGCCATGAAGGTCCATTGAACCACAGCGAAGACTTGATAAGTTGTTTTAGTGTTAATCCTCGATATAAATAGTCTGCAGGATTGTCCTTAGTAGGAACATGTCTGAATTTATACCCAGCAGATAACTCATGAATTTCCCTAACACGATTACTGACGTAGGGAGTCTTATTATTGTTGTTTCTTACCCATTGTAAGACTGCCTCATTGTCTGACCACACGACAATCTCACCAAAGTGGATATTATTGAGTGTCTTAGTCAAGCAATGAGCCAATCTTACTCCCACCAGCAATGCAGTCAACTCCATTTGAGGTAAAGATCTCTTCTTAATGGGAGCAACTCTTGCTTTAGATGTGAGCAAAATTGATTGTGCACTATTAACTAAGTAGGCTACAGCACCATACGCTTTGCCAGAGGCATCGCAGAAAATGTGCAGATTTGTGGGCAAGTTTGGTCCTGAAGCATTACGAGGAAATTTCAAAACACCTAACTGATTAAAATCCGTTGAGAATATCTGCCATTTAGCTTGTAACTCACTTGGTAACGGATCATCCCATCCCATATGTTTCTGCCAGCACTCCTGCATTAGGAGTTTGCCCCTTATTAATATAGGACTAAGTAAGCCTAAAGGGTCAAATGGTTGACTGACAAACGAGAGCAATGTTCTCATGGTAAGGGCTGAGTTATCGGTTTGTACTGACTTGACATTCATCTTGTCAGTACTTGTGTTCCATTCCACGCCTAGAACCTTTAATTGATTAGGTACCTGATAACCTGGAAATTCTTTCTCGATTACCTGGTTTAGTGATTCATTATTTGAGGCCCATGACTGTAGTGGCATATTGGCTCCTAATAGCTCACGGTTAGCCTCATGGTAGATTTCTACCAACTTGGTTTGATCATTAGTAGTTCCCTGGAAATTGTCAACATACAAGTTGTCACTAATGTCTGCCTTATAAGGGCTATTTGACTTCCTCAAATGTGTGTCTAATGTTGCTTGCAATAGAAATGGGGAAGACGTCGCTCCGAATAATACTGAGGCAAAACGATATGTGATGATATCACTGTTAGGATCCAGTGGGTCCTTAATCCAGAGAAACTTAGTGTAATTACGATCCTCCTACTGCAAACCTACTCGGAGGAAAGCTTTACTGATATCAGCAGTATAAGCGAAAATACCAGTGCGAAATCGTAACAGCACATCATGTAGCCTTTGAGTTAGGCTAGGTCCTGTTTGGAGACATTCATTTAAAGACACACTGCTTGGCTTCACTTTAGCACTACAGTTGAAGACAATACGGATAGGTGTTGTCAATGAATCTTTCACCACAGCGTGATGAGGTAAATAATGACCTAATTTCCGGTCATCGTTATCAACAACCTCGATAAATTTACTGTTGAGTTGTAGTTGGATTAGTTGATACATGTTCAGTTTGTCTGGCTGCTTTTGTAGTCATGTTAATTGCGACTGCAATTGGGAGGCTGCCATAAAATAATTAACTGGAAGTTGTGGATGATTCAACTTCCATGGGAGTCTTACCCAGTACTGTTTATCTTTATAAGAGAACTGTATCCAGATATTGCTGGTAAGTCCACATATCATCAGGGCTTGGTTGTTCAGGGATAATACCTAAAGTGTCTAAATCCCACAGACGATGTACAGGTGGATCAGACTCAATGTCTTCAGATATTTCTCTGAAATTTAGGGGTGACTGTTCTAAGCCTAGTCACGCCACCATTATATTGTTAGACTGTTGGTTTGTTGACGCTGGATTTTGTCGGAAAAGCACCGGTCCAGTAAGCAACTTGCCTCCAGCAGATGACAACAAATTCATTCCGTGTTGTCTGGTGCATACAGTTATAAATTTATAATAATGATCCGCGCCGATAAGTATTCCAACATCAGTGAGGCAGTCAGAATTTATTTTGTAATCTGCTAGCCTCATGCGGTTTCGTTTAAGATATTTCGCAGTGCGAGCTAATCCTGTGACCTGCAGGTCTGTAGGAAGTTTATCTACTACTACTGCTTGTATTGGACTAATGGAAGATCCAAGTCTCACTAATACCTTAACCACTTGGTATTCACGAGGTCCACTATTAGTCAAGAAACTAGAAATATTTAACCTCACACTTTTGGCAGGTTTTAATTTTAACTGCTCTACTAACTGTTGTGTAATGAAGGTTTTCTGTGATCCTTGATCAAAAAGACCTCTAGTGTTAACTCTAGATCTCCTGTTTATTAGTCTAAGTTGAGCTGTATGCAGAGTGGTATTATTGTCTGACTCAGTAGCAAGTACATATATTTCTTGATGCACCTTGCAATATTGAACTGTGGTAGAATTCGTGGAATTCTCCCCAGTTGTCATGGACTGGGTAGAAGTTTTTCTACGTAAGGCGTAGTGATGTACACCTTGGTTGCATTTACTGCATGAACATAGTTGCACTACACATTTTTTGGGATCATGAGAGCCCATGCACTTGTGTATTTCTTGTAACCGTTTAATCCTAGTATTATAAGTAGGATAAACAGAGCATTGGTAGGTGGTATGTCCTTGATTACAAAACAGACACCTTCTTTCTTTAGTTGACTTGGTCTCTTTAGCAGACAAGTCATTGGTTATCTCAGAAGGAGAAACCGAATAAGTACCTACATTACCACTTAGCACTGATTACGCAAGATTGCGTGCTGGCTTAGCATTGATTACGCAAGATTGCATGCTGGCTTAGCATTGATTACGCAAGAGTGCGTGCTGGCTTAGCATTGATTACGCAAGAGTGCGTGCAGGCTTAGCATTGACTACGCAGGAGTGCGTGCTGGCTTAGCATTGATTACACAAGAGTGTATGCTGGCTTAGCAATGATTACCTAGTGTTCGTTAGGATGAATGTAACTCCTGGGCCACCGCTGTTATAGCAGTCTATCGCAAGAGAAGACTATTATATATCATTTTCATTGTATTCATCAAATTGTGTAATAACCAGATTTTAGTTCAAGGGTCGAGCGCCAGCTCCCAAGATCTGACTTAAAATTCGGTTTAGTTTTTTGACCTTTTTAGCTAGTGGATGTTTTTTTCATTGGCACATTTTTGTCGATTACGATTCACCAGCGATGAGAGCAAAGTTTCTCTTATTAGTCAAGTAGCAGAGTTCTCCTTCTTGTCTGTTATAAGTCTGATTGACGGACGTCTCAATTCATATTGTTGCCCTATGAAAATCTCTTGATCGAACTTGAAGAGAAAATAAGCTAGAGAGAACTGAGGCTGCAATATACCAGTTGTATCGCGATCCAAATCACTGATGTCTCATGATTATCTCCTTAAACAAGGTCTGGCTAACCCCATTCCCGCAGGATATTGGGTGTCCTTCACAGCTGTGATACGACTCGTGGTGGCGGCGTCTCCCAATACTCCTTTCTCCTCCCCCACACAACACCCGCCTGATCGACTCCATCACAACACAACGGAATCGCGTGCCAGGAAATTTCACGCGAAATGAAAAGCTTTTCTGCCGGCGAAATTGATTAGATTATTAATCTCAATTTTTGTTTTTGCTTAGGATGAATATTTGGAAATAATATAGAATGAAACAAAGGTGTTTTGTGGTGTTGTGATGTAAGGGCAAGAGAGAAATATATCCATCCCTAGAGCTATTAAACAAGAACACACAAGCGTATACACACACACACACACACACACACACACACACACACACACACACACACACACACACACACACACACACACAAACACACACACACACACACACACACACACACACACACACACACACACACACACACACACGCACGCACGCACGCACACACACAGACACATACACACACACACACACACACACACACACACACACACACACACACACACACACACACACACACACACACACACACACACACTGCACACAAGGGGACACAGGTGGAAACTGAGTGCCCAAATGAGCCACAGAGATATTAGAAAGAACTTTTTTAGTGTCAGAGTGGTTGACAAGTGGAATGCATTAGGGGGTGATGTGGTGGAGGCTGACTCCATACACAGTTTCAAGTGTAGATATGACAGAGCCCGATAGGCTCAGGAATCTGTACACCTGTTGATTGACGGTTGAGAGGCGGGACCAAAGAGCCAGAGCTCAACCCCCGCAAACACAACTAGGTGAGTACAACTAGGTGAGTACACACATTTACGTATCATTTACGTATGTGGGAGTGGAGTCCCACAGGGCTCTGTACTTGGACCTATCCTGTTTCTGATATACGTAAATGATCTCCCAGAGGGTATAGACTCATTCCTCTCAATGTTTGCTGACGACGGCAAAATTATGAGAAGGATTAAGACAGAGGAGGACAGCTTGAGGCTTCAAGAAGACCTGGACAAGCTGCAGGAATGGTCGAACAAATGGCTGTTAGAGTTTAATCCAAGCAAATGTAATGTAATGAAGATAGGGGTAGGAAGCAGGAGACCAGATACAAGGTATCACTTGGGAGATGAAATACTTCAAGAGTCCGAGAGAGAGAAAGACCTGGGGGTTGATATCACGCCAGATCTGTCCCCTGATGCTCATATGAAGAGGATAACAGCAGCAGCATATGCCAGGTTGGCTAACATAAGAACGGCCTTTAGAAACTTGTGTAAGGAATCTTTCAGAACATTATATACCACATAAGTCAGACCAATCCTGGAGTATGCGGCACCAGCATGGAGTCCATATCTAGTCAAGCATAAGACTAAAATGGAAAAGGTTCAAAGGTTTGCCACCAGACTAGTACTCGAGCTGAGAGGTATGAGCTACGAGGAGAGACTACAGGAATTAAACCTCACTTCGTTGGAAGACAGAAGAGTTAGGGGGGACATGATCACCACATTCAAGATCCTCAATTGACAGGGTTGATAAAGACAGGCTGTTTAACACAAAGAGCACACGCACTAGGGGACACAGGTGGAAACTGAGTGCCCAAATGAGCCACAGAGATATTAGAAAGAACTTTTTTAGTGTCAGAGTGGTTGACAAATGGAATGCATTAGGAAGTGATGTGGTGGAGGCTGACTCCATACACAGTTTCAAGTGTAGATATGATAGAGCCCAATAGGCTCAGGAACCTGTACACCTGTTTATTGACAGTTGAGAGGCGGGACCAAAGAGCCAGAGCTCAACCCCCGCAAGCACAACTTGGTGAGTACAACTAGGTGAGTACACACACACGAAGAACTCAAGGTGTGTGAAGAACTCAACAAGAGATTCCAGGAAGTCTTCACAATAGAACAAGGAGAAGTCCCTGCACTAAATGAGGGGGAGGCAAACCAAGCAACTTTGGAGGAATTTGACCTCACCAGTGATAAGGTCAAAAGGTGTCTGCTGGAGCTGGATGTGACAAAGGCTGTTGGGCCTGATAGAATCTCACCATGGATACTAAAGGAAGGTGCAGAAGCACTAAGTGTGCCACTCTCTATGGTGTATAACAGGTCACTGGAAACAGGAGACTTACCAGAAAGTTGGAAGACAGCTAACGTGGTCCCAATATACAAAAAGGGTGACAGGCAGGAGGCACTGAATTACAGGCCAGTTTTCTTAACTTGTATACCATGCAAGGTGATGGAGAAGATCGTGAGGAAAAAGTTCGTAGAGCATCTGGAGGGAAATAACTTTGTAACACACCACCAACATGGGTTCAGAGATGGTACATCGTGCCTCACAGGTTTAATAGAATTTTATGACCAGGCAACGAAAATTAGGCAGGAAAGAGAAGGGTGAGCCGACTGCATTTTCCTGGATGGCCAAAAAGCCTTTGACACAGTACCCCATAAAAGGCTGTTAAAAAAGTTGGAGCAACAGGCAGGAGTAAAAGGGAAGGTGCTCCAGTGGATAAAGGAGTACTTAAGCAACAGGAAACAGCGAGTAACGGTGAGGGGGGAGACATCAGAGTGGCGAGATGTCACCAGTGGAGTCCTACAGGGCTCAGTACTTGGACCCATCCTGTTTCTAATATATGTGAACGATCTTCCAGAGGGTATTGTGGGACATTTGGGGCTTGACTCTATTTATTTAATTATTAAAGTAATGAAATCAATTACGAAGGACCACCCTCTTTTATAGTAAAGAGGGAAACTAATAAAATGAAATCATTTGAAATTCCTAGAGGAACCAGTAACTATGGATAAATACTAGAAAATATAATCACTTGAAAAATTAATGGGCTGTATATATAATTTAATTGAATCAAAGCCTCAAACACCTACATTGGGGGGTTATTGCTTGAACTTCATATATGTCTAGGAACTAGTGTGGTTCGTACACCAGTTCATTATGTAATAACCTAATCCTATGACCAATTAGAGAATCAATAGAGAATTTGTCACCAATAAGAACATAGATTATGAATATCAGAAATTAATGATTATAATAAACACGTGTTAAATCCAGTGCACAGCGATCAATAGTAATAATTCAATACAGATAATTTGAATAATGGAATACGGAAAAGGGTCTTAGCTTGAAGACGTTTTCCAAGATATCAGTCATGAATCATCCTCGGAATCTCCAGAATTCTTCATGGAACACTGGGAGATGAATAACACAGGAAAGTAACAGCTGGAGGAAATCTTCACACGCAAGCTGTAAATCAAGATATATTACATAGCACCATATTAGGCTGCTAAATATCTATATTCAAGAAATTGGAAATGGAGAGTGGAAAATTATACTAACATGTGTTTCATTTATGTCGCTCGGCGTGACGACAAGCTACCCTGCTGTAAACTATCTCTAATGATGCATCAAAAGGGAATAAGTATACTTAGCTAATAGGGCACTGTATAAGTTGAAGCTTGCCGAAGCTCGCGTCCTATGCTCTAGCGTCGCAATGGCGAACATGTGGCGTCTACACGCGCTCTCGGTAGCGTCTCCTCGATTAATGGCATCTCCCCTGCCCACGCTCCGCGTCCCGCATTTGCTACACAAATTATTTACTGCGAATAATATTATTTCTCGCAGTTGCGACTAAAATGCTTGGAAAATGACGGGTTTATAATTCAGGGGAGTTAAATATTATTATTTGCTCGTTTTCCGATGGTAAACTAGCAATGGAGATGAATTTAATTCTCTCCATGGCATTCACGCGTGACGTTAAATTTATTACCAGATAACAGTTGTAACTAGAAACGCTCAATTTGGCATTATTTGGGAGTCAGGTTATCGGTAAATAATTATCACACAGAACACTGTTGTTTTTAGAGAATCAAACTCAATTCTCTGACACACTGGATATAAATGTGTTTATTTTGGTAGAATCTGACGCAATACTGGTGTCTGGTTACGTAAGAATTCTAGCATTATTGTAGATACAATTATTAGTTCATGTGAACTCTACGGTTGGTTAATTTTAGTTACTACAGACATTAGTAGATTTTAGTAATAATTAATAATAATACAACTGTATTGTATTAGTGTTGGAAATTTCCAACATAACTCCGGGGGGAGATTTATCGGGTCGCAGTGTAATGTTGAGTACTGACATACCCATCCCGAAGTTGGTATTAATATTAGTATGTTAGTATGTTAGTACACACATAACGGATGTCCCGTATTTGTCAAGGACATACAAGAAACTTAAGTCTTGCAGATTTCATGTTAAATGGAACATGTTATTATGAATTACCTAAAGCTAATAACTAAGAAAGCTTACAATAAACTCTCAGATACTCTAGACAAATAATGTTATTTACAGCCTATACAACAATTAAGAATTTAAATCCCACAATTCAAATAACAGAGAATCTACTGTGATGAGAATGTCCTGGGTCATAGTGACTTGTAATGATTTGTTACTTGACATCACACCACAGTATCATCATGGCTACTTAAATTGGATGTAAATGGATTTGCTCTTAGTCAGAGCTGTAATAGGCTTGCAGTTTCCGCTTGCATTGTTGAGCAGCAGCTCTAGTGGGGCGGTTGCTCGGTGGATCAGAACTACTGTCCTCGGAAACTACTGGGGAAGCTGGTTCTGGCAGACACTCTCGTTCTGCTAATTCGAGAGGTACCAACTTCTCTAAAGTTTTTAGGGTAGTGTTGCCTCGGCATAAAACTTTCACTACTCTCAGGATACCTTGATGATCTGGATGAATGGCAACAATTTTGCCTATGGGCCACTCTGTCCTTGGTCCATCACTGTCGACTAATACTAGGTCCCCTGGTTTAAGTTGTACTTTATTATAAGGACTCGAAGCTCCGTAGTGGTACTCTCGTAGAGCTGTGAGGTACTCTCGCGTCCACACCTCATTCCACCTGTCAATGACTCTTGAGAGATGCTGGTAACTTTCTACCAAGTCACTTCTTGTCACATGTGAAGGGTCTACGGGGTCCTCTTCAGCTAAAGGTATGAGAGGACTCAGCAGACCTCCATGTATCAAGTGTGAGGGACTCAGAGGTTCTCTCTGTGAGAACTCATCGGACAGGTATGTTAATGGGCGGTTATTGACTCGCGCCTCGATTTCCACAACAATTGTTTGGAGTTCGGGGTAACTTATTTTCTGTCTGTGTAAGGTTTTTCTTAAACACTTCTTGACAGTGCCTATCATTCGCTCGTAGAACCCACATTGCCAAGGGGCTCTTGGAGCTATAAATTTCCATTGACATTGTCGTCTCTGCAGGACTGACTGTACCTCTGGATGATTCCAGACTTCTCGCAGACAGGCTTCTCCTGCCACAAAATTGGAACCATTGTCCGATATCATGAGCTTGGGACAAGATCTGCGAGCTGCAAATCTGCGGAAGGCTTCGATGAAGGCTTCAGCACTCATATCTGAAGTCACTTCTAAATGTACGCCTCTGGTAATAGCACACGTAAAGAGGCAAATGTAAGCTTTCACTGGTATCTTATCTGGGTTGCCAGTGAGAAGCAAGGCTCCTGTGTAATCAACACCAGTGGTTTCAAAAGGACGAAGATGAACCACTCTTTCTTCTGGAAGTGGTGGAGGTCCTGGGTAAGAACATACTCTAGCATCGTATCTTTTGCAGATTATACAGAATTTAATAATTGACTTGACTGTCTGACGACCTTGAGGAAGCCAGTATTTCTGTCTGAGGTCGGTGAGAGTATCTAACACTCCACCATGTAAAGTACCATATTGATGGTGATGTAAAACTAGAAGTTTGGTAATGATGTGGTGAAGTGGTAGAAGAATTGGATTCTTTGTGTCCAGATCAATTTTCGCATGAAGCAAACGTTCTCCACACTTTAGTATATTATGAGTGTTGGCATCATACCAGATACCTAGAGACTTAGTTAATTTATCTGGAAGATTTTCATATTCGCTTCCATATGTCTCTTGTTGTGCACGTTTGATCCAGTAGAGGATAGGATTGGGAAACTTATGTCGAATTCCTATCTTAGCAAGAAAGTCAAACACATGTGCGGTCACTCTTAATAACTTACTTAAGTTAGAATAATTGTGAGGATCAATGGCTAAGATTCGCTGAGGTTCTGGTTCTTTCATGGGAGTGGTGATATTGGTTACTATGACTTGTGGCTTTTGTTTGGGCCACTGACCACCAACAAGCCATGAAGGTCCATTGAACCACAGCGAAGACTTGATAAGTTGTTTTAGTGTTAATCCTCGATATAAATAGTCTGCAGGATTGTCCTTAGTAGGAACATGTCTGAATTTATACCCAGCAGATAACTCATGAATTTCCCTAACACGATTACTGACGTAGGGAGTCTTATTATTGTTGTTTCTTACCCATTGTAAGACTGCCTCATTGTCTGACCACACGACAATCTCACCAAAGTGGATATTATTGAGTGTCTTAGTCAAGCAATGAGCCAATCTTACTCCCACCAGCAATGCAGTCAACTCCATTTGAGGTAAAGATCTCTTCTTAATGGGAGCAACTCTTGCTTTAGATGTGAGCAAAATTGATTGTGCACTATTAACTAAGTAGGCTACAGCACCATACGTCGCAGAAAATGTGCAGATTTGTGGGCAAGTTTGGTCCTGAAGCATTACGAGGAAATTTCAAAACACCTAACTGATTAAAATCCGTTGAGAATATCTGCCATTTAGCTTGTAACTCACTTGGTAACGGATCATCCCATCCCATATGTTTCTGCCAGCACTCCTGCATTAGGAGTTTGCCCCTTATTAATATAGGACTAAGTAAGCCTAAAGGGTCAAATGGTTGACTGACAAACGAGAGCAATGTTCTCATGGTAAGGGCTGAGTTATCGGTTTGTACTGACTTGACATTCATCTTGTCAGTACTTGTGTTCCATTCCACGCCTAGAACCTTTAATTGATTAGGTACCTGATAACCTGGAAATTCTTTCTCGATTACCTGGTTTAGTGATTCATTATTTGAGGCCCATGACTGTAGTGGCATATTGGCTCCTAATAGCTCACGGTTAGCCTCATGGTAGATTTCTACCAACTTGGTTTGATCATTAGTAGTTCCCTGGAAATTGTCAACATACAAGTTGTCACTAATGTCTGCCTTATAAGGGCTATTTGACTTCCTCAAATGTGTGTCTAATGTTGCTTGCAATAGAAATGGGGAAGACGTCGCTCCGAATAATACTGAGGCAAAACGATATGTGATGATATCACTGTTAGGATCCAGTGGGTCCTTAATCCAGAGAAACTTAGTGTAATTACGATCCTCCTACTGCAAACCTACTCGGAGGAAAGCTTTACTGATATCAGCAGTATAAGCGAAAATACCAGTGCGAAATCGTAACAGCACATCATGTAGCCTTTGAGTTAGGCTAGGTCCTGTTTGGAGACATTCATTTAAAGACACACTGCTTGGCTTCACTTTAGCACTACAGTTGAAGACAATATGGATAGGTGTTGTCAATGAATCTTTCACCACAGCGTGATGAGGTAAATAATGACCTAATTTCCGGTCATCGTTATCAACAACCTCGATAAATTTACTGTTGAGTTGTAGTTGGATTAGTTGATACATGTTCAGTTTGTCTGGCTGCTTTTGTAGTCATGTTAATTGCGACTGCAATTGGGAGGCTGCCATAAAATAATTAACTGGAAGTTGTGGATGATTCAACTTCCATGGGAGTCTTACCCAGTATTGTTTATCTTTATAAGAGAACTGTATCCAGATATTGCTGGTAAGTCCACATATCATCAGGGCTTGGTTGTTCAGGGATAATACCTAAAGTGTCTAAATCCCACAGACGATGTACAGGTGGATCAGACTCAATGTCTTCAGATATTTCTCTGAAATTTAGGGGTGACTGTTCTAAGCCTAGTCACGCCACCATTATATTGTTAGACTGTTGGTTTGTTGACGCTGGATTTTGTCGGAAAAGCACCGGTCCAGTAAGCAACTTGCCTCCAGCAGATGACAACAAATTCATTCCGTGTTGTCTGGTGCATACAGTTATAAATTTATAATAATGATCCGCGCCGATAAGTATTCCAACATCAGTGAGGCAGTCAGAATTTATTTTGTAATCTGCTAGCCTCATGCGGTTTCGTTTAAGATATTTCGCAGTGCGAGCTAATCCTGTGACCTGCAGGTCTGTAGGAAGTTTATCTACTACTACTGCTTGTATTGGACTAATGGAAGATCCAAGTCTCACTAATACCTTAACCACTTGGTATTCACGAGGTCCACTATTAGTCAAGAAACTAGAAATATTTAACCTCACACTTTTGGCAGGTTTTAATTTTAACTGCTCTACTAACTGTTGTGTAATGAAGGTTTTCTGTGATCCTTGATCAAAAAGACCTCTAGTGTTAACTCTAGATCTCCTGCTTATTAGTCTAAGTTGAGCTGTATGCAGAGTGGTATTATTGTCTGACTCAGTAGCAAGTACATATATTTCTTGATGCACCTTGCAATATTGAACTGTGGTAGAATTCGTGGAATTCTCCCCAGTTGTCATGGACTGGGTAGAAGTTTTTCTACGTAAGGCGTAGTGATGTACACCTTGGTTGCATTTACTGCATGAACATAGTTGCACTACACATTTTTTGGGATCATGAGAGCCCATGCACTTGTGTATTTCTTGTAACCGTTTAATCCTAGTATTATAAGTAGGATAAACAGAGCATTGGTAGGTGGTATGTCCTTGATTACAAAACAGACACCTTCTTTCTTTAGTTGACTTGGTCTCTTTAGCAGACAAGTCATTGGTTATCTCAGAAGGAGAAACCGAATAAGTACCTACATTACCACTCCTTTTTCCAGTGGATGGAGCAGTCCTAGATTTAAATTTATTAGACTTATTTAAAGTCATTTTTGGTTTGACTGAAGTGTCAATATGAGCTGAGTTACGATGGGAGTTAGTAGAGAAATTTGAAACATTCTCCCCATCTTGGTTGGCTCTTTGTCTTTTGACTAAGGTATGTAGACCTTCTGTGGTTTCTTTCAAAGTCAAAAAGGTCTTATTGTACATCGTACACAATTTATCTAAGGTTTCTCTTGGCAATTTTCGCCTAACAACTACTTTGGTCGTCCATTCAGCTGACTGAATTTGGACTTTAAGGCTTAAGGCTTTGAGTAAAGACTAACTCTAGTCTGAAAGTTTGGAGAGAATCTGTGGAATTATTAGCAGAGGGTAAATCTAGCAATTTTTGAACTAAGACAGTAATTGTTCTCTCCGTGTTATCGTAGTTGGTTTTGAGCAATTGAACAGCTAGGGTGTAACCATCACTGGCCAGTGTTATATTAGAGATTACTTTCAAGGCTTCATTTCGTAACAAACCTTGTAAATAAGTGAATTTGGTTGTTTGAGGAATGTTAACTTTAGAGTCTACTGCATCTACGAATTTACTCCAGAAATCATCCCAACTTTCGTTCTCATTACCAGAGAATGTGGGTATATTGATTTGAGGTAATTTGACCTCAGGATCTGTACGTGCAGCAGAAGCTACTGTCAATTTGTTTTTAGCAATTTGCTTCTTAAAGGGTAGAAGCTTAACCTGTATATCTTCTTCATACTGGTCTAAGTCATTTATAGCATCCTCAAGTTCACTACTATCTACAGAAGTTGAGTGAAGTTCTGTCAAATGCAGAGTCATGTGTTGCTTAATATGGGCAAATTTGCTTTCAGCAACTTGTAGTAAATCTTCTAATTCAAAGTAGTCAACAGTTGACTGTTGTGACAGATTTTGGCATTTATTAATCTGTCGGGTCAAATGACCTTTCAGACCGATAAGGGTCCTTTTCATTTTGGTAGCCGTTTCCATTTTGTTGGGTAAAGGCTGGTTTGTCAGCAAATATTTGTTACTGAGATAACTGGGATATTGACTCATTCAGTGGAGTTCAATATCAATGAGAATAGCCTAATATACTTGAATAGACTATAATTTTACCTACCTAACAAGAAATAGCTATTTTGAGCAGTGCTCGAACTTCACCATTAACTTTCGTCCGGTTAGCTCTTCTATATCACCATTAGATGTAATGGTGACCATCCAGCAATACTCAAAATAGGCACACACAAATTAATGAGCACAAAAATGAAATAATATGGAGACACTCCAATCAGAGTTATCTCAAAGTTTAACCCCACCCTTGATAGGGTCAGCACAAATGGTATAATACATACACTACTGACTAGCTTAAGTCTAGTCGTGATAATTCCTACCTAAGAAACTACAAATTTATTTAGTCTGGGCCAGTACCAAATTCAGCACAATCACAGCCTAAATTCTACCTAATAAGATTGGTAAAGATTATTGTGGTGCAGTAAGGTGAATATAATTGTGCTGTATTTTTTGTTTTTTTGTTTTTATAGTTTATAAGTGTGCACTTGCACATACAAGTGAAAATAGTTATGTACAGTTAAGTTTGGCTTGTTAGCCACAGCCGTTTGTGATAATTGATTGTGTTGATCAATTTGTCAACCACATGCAACCTAGACTCACCTGACAGGTGTACACCATCTCTGGCCAGGTTTTGTCTATAAAGTCTTGCTGTAAATTGGATATAAGTGGCATCCAATCTCACTCGTTTTTTCAGCCTGAAATTTATGTACTTAGCAGCTCTCTGGTAGCATTCTGGTGTTACTCCCCAACGATTATCTTGACTTGGTTGGCGAGGTTCCACTAACGTGAATACTACCGAATTACTGATGAGCTTAAAAGAAGAAATTATGGCTTTAAGGTGCTTGATCACCTCAGCTGGATGACGAGTGGGATGGATGTCATTACCACCTAAGTATATAATAGTTAGATGGTGACGCCACTCTAACGCAGGTGTTAGTGTGGAATTGGTTTAAAAGTTATGAGCTGTTGCTCCTGGTGACCTAAAGATTCTTACTTCAGTATGAGGGATAGGTCTAAGTGTTGTGGGTAATTGACTGTGTCCCTCGAGTGCTACCTTATACATGAGGTGAAAGTAGCAATGAATTGGTGTGACTTAGACTAACTTATGTGTTACGCGGTTGGTAGACACAATTAATTAAATGGTTAGTCTACATTACATCACACAGGGATTAGTTATTACTAATTAGTATTTATAATTATAATTTTATGTTTATCCGGTTCGATAAGGACCATAATGTGGGACATTTGGGGCTTGACTCTATTTATTTAATTATTAAAGTAATGAAATCAATTACGAAGGACCACCCGCTTCTATAGTAAAGAGGGAAACTAATAAAATGTGATCATTTGAAATTCCTAGAGGAACCAGTAACTATGGATAAATACTAGAAAATATAATCACTTGAAAAATTAATGGGCTGTATACATAATTTAATTGAATCAAAGCCTCAAACACCTATATTGGGGGGTTATTGCTAGAACTACATATATGTCTAGGAACTAGTGTGGTTCGTACACCAGTTCATTATGTAATAACCTAATCCTATGACCAATTAGAGAATCAATAGAGAATTTGTCACCAATAAGAACAGATTATGAATATCAGAAATTAATGATTATAATAAACACGTGTTAAATCCAGTGCACAGCGATCAATAGTAATAATTGAATACAGATAATTTGAATAATGGAATACGGAAAAGGGTCTTCGCTTGAAGACGTTTTCCAAGATATCAGTCATGAATCATCCTCGGAATCTCCGGAATTCTTCAAGGAACACTGGGAGATGAATAACACAGGAAAGTAACAGCTGGAGGAAATCTTCACACGCAAGCTGTAAATCAAGATATATTACATAGCACCATATTAGGCTGCTAAATATCTATATTCAAGAAATTGGAAATGGAGAGTGGAAAATTATACTAACATGTGTTTTATTTATGTCGCTCGGTGTGACGACAAGCTACCCTGCTGTAAACTATCTCTAATGATGCATCAAAAGGGAATAAGCATACTTAGCTAATAGGGCACTGTATAAGTTGAAGCTTGCCGAAGCTCGCGTCCTAGGCTCTAGCGTCGCAATGGCGAACACGTGGCGTTTAGCTTGGCCTAGATGTCGACGCGCTTGTCTGGCCGGTCCCGATGGATTACACGGAACAATTGACAAGTTCCGGGCTGAATGTCAAGTTAATTCTTGTTGACGATTCACCACGATGTATCCTAGGACACTGACACCAAACGAGTTGCTCAATTCCGCATTTAGTCTTCATACCGCACTTTGGCGACTTTCCTCTCACACCGATGCCTCCACACGCGCTCTTGGTAGCGTCTCCTCGATTAATGGCGTCTCCCCTGCCCACGCTCCGCGTCCCGCATTTGCCACACAAATTATTTACTGCGAATAATATTATTTCTCGCAGTTGCGACTAAAATGCTTGGAAAATGACGGGTTTATAATTCAGGGGAGTTAAATATTATTATTTGCTCGTTTTACGATGGTAAACTAGCAATGGAGATGAATTTAATTCTCTCCATGGCATTCACGCGTGACGTTAAATTTATTACCAGATAACAGTTGTAACTAGAAACGCTCAATTTGGCATTATTTGGGAGTCAGGTTATCGATAAATAATTATCACACAGAACACTGTTGTTTTTAGAGAATCAAACTCAATTCTCTGACACACTGGATATAAATGTGTTTATTTTGGTAGAATCTGACGCAATACTGGTGTCTGGTTACGTAAGAATTCTAGCATTATTGTACAGATACAATTATTAGTTCATGTGAACTCTACGGTTGGTTAATTTTAGTTACTACAGTGATTAGTAGATTTTAGTAATAATTAATAACAATACAACTATATTGTATTAGTGTTGTAAATTTCCAACAGGTATAGACTCATTCCTCTCGATGTTTGCTGATGATGCAAAAATTATGAGAAGAATCAAGACGGATGAAGATAGACAGAGACTACTAGATGACCTGGATAAACTGGAGGAATGGTCTAGAAAATGGCTGCTAAAGTTCAACTCAGGAATGTGTAAGGTGATGAAATTAGGCGAAGGGAGCAGGAGGCTGAATACAAGGTATCTTCTGGGAGGGGAAATCCTGCAAGAGTCAAATAGAGAGAAGGATCTGGGGGTTGATATCACACCGAACCTGTCCCCAGAGGCCCACATCAAAAGAATATCATCAGTGGTATATGCTAGACTGGCCAACATAAGAACTGCCTTCAGAAACTTGTGTAAGGAATCTTTTAGAACCCTGTATACCACTTATGTAAGACCAATCCTGGAGTATGCAGCTCCAGCCTGGAGTCCATACCTAGTTAAATACAAGACAAAGTTAGAGAAGATTCAGCGGTATACCACCAGGCTCATCCCAGAACTGAGAGGTTTGAGCTACGAGGAAAGGCTAAAGGAGCTGAACCTCACATCCCTGGAAAACAGAAGAGTAGGGGGAGACATGATAACCACCTACAAAATTCCTAGGGGAATTGACAGGGCGGACAAAGACAAACTCTTCAGCACGGGTGGGACACGAACAAGGGGACAGAGGTGGAAACTTAGTACGGAGATGAGCCACAGAGACGTTAGAAAGAATTTTTTCAGTGTCAGAGTAGTTAATAAATGGAATGCATTAAGTAGTGATGTGGTGGAGGCTGACTCCATACACAGTTTCAAATGTAGATATGATAGAGCCCAGTAGGCTCTGGAATCTGTACACCAGTTGATTGACAGTTGAGAGGCGGGACCAAAGAGCCAAAGCTCAACCCCCGCAAGCACAATTAGCTGAGTACAATTAGGTGAGTACACAAAATAGATTGTATGTGATTTGCCTTGTAGATTTGGAAAACGGCTAACGTTTTCCCAATATTCAAGAAGGGGGATAGACATGAAGTACTGAACTACAGGCTAGTGTCCCTAACCTGCATACCATGCAAGCAGATGGAGAAGATTGTGCGAAAAAAGCTAATGGAACATCTGGAGCAGAAGAACTTTGTATCACAAAATCAACATGGGTTCAGGGATGGCAGATCATGCCTCAAAGGTTTGATTGAATTCTATGACTAGGCAACAAAAATCAGGCAAGAAAGAAAAGAGTGGGCAGACTTCAAAGAGCCAGAGCTCAACCCCCGCAAGCACAATTAGGTGAGCACAATTAGGTGAGTACACACACATACACACACACACACACACACACACACACACACACACACACACACACACAGCTACCAGCTGGTGCTTGGTAGCCTCGTGGATAACGCGCAAGACTCGAAATTCTGTGGCGTGGGTTCGATTCCCGCACCAGGCAGAAACAAATGGGCAAAGTTTCTTTCACCCTGAATGCCCCTGTTACCTAACAGTAAACAGGTACCTGGGAGCTAGTCAGCTGTTATGGGCTGCTTCTTGGGGTGTGTGTGTGTTTGTGTGGCGTGGAAAAAAAAAGTAGTTAGTAAACAGTCAGTTGAGAGGCGGGCCGAAAGAGCAAAGCTCAACCACCACAAACACAACTAGGTGAATACACACACACACACACACCTGAGGGGGAAGTGGGGAACCCCCAACCAGCACCCCAGCAACCCCAGAGGAGAGGACAACACCCCCATCTTCCTATAGAATCCCCCGCCTTACCCTGAGCTCTCCCTGTCCTCATTAAAATGCTCATTCAACCCTCCCTGTCCCCCCCCTCCCTCACCCCATACCCTCCCTGTCCCCACTTTCCTTGACCCTCCACCCCTCGCCCCAGAATCTGCTGAGACCCTGTTAACCATCTCACAATTCCCTCCCCAACCACTGATTTCCCTGCCCCCCCCCCACCCTTAGGCTCCCCTGCATTTCCCAACCCCTCCCTCCTCTCCACCACATACCTCCTACTCCCCCATCCCATTCCATAATTGACCCCAACATCAGATCCTCTCAGCCACACACCCCACACCATCCCAGCTCCCCCCCCCTGTACCAGATCCTCTCAACCCCCCCCTCACACCCCAGGTCCCCCAGGTCCTCCTACCTAGGTCCTCCCCAGACACCCCTTGTCCCCCAACTCCAGTGGGATCAACAGAAACTGAGGGTGGACAGAAAAGAGTCAGCTTCAATGTAATGTACTCAAACATAGTTACGATCACAAGCAAGCAAGTGAACTTAGGGAAGGAGCTCAAGAAATTGCTGCATCAGGAGAAAAACAATAGTGAACAAACAGGTAATGAACCTGAGGATTAGGACAGACAGATTCAGATTTAACGAAAAGGAAGTGTGTGAAGAACTCAATTAGAAATTCCTGGAGGTCTTCACAGAAGAGCAAGAAGTCCCAGAGATAAGAGAGGGAATATCTAACCAGACACCACTAGAGCAGTTTGTGATTACCAGTGGGGAGGTGAGGAAGCAACCGCTAGATGTGGATGTGACAAAGGCTCTAGGCCCAGATGGAATCTCACCATACATACTAAAGAAAAGAGCAGAAGCTCTGTGCTTGCCACTCTCCATGGTGTACAATAAATCACTGGTAACAGGTGAACTGCCAAGAATTAGGAAGACGGCCAATGTAGTCCCAATTTACAAGAAGGGTGATAGGCAGGAGGCACTGAACTACAGGCTAGTGTCCCTAACTTGCATACAATGAAAGGTGATGGAGAAGACTGTGCGAAAAAAAACTAGTATTCACGTAGTTGTATTCACCTAGCTGTGCTTGCCGCGGTTGACCTCTGGCTGCTTCGGTGCGCTTCTGAACTGTCAATCAATCAACTGGAATTTTTTCACATACACACACGTTCCCAGGAAGCAGCTTGTAACAGCTGTCTAACTCCCAGGTACCTATTTAATTCTTGGCGAACAGTGCATCAGAGTGAAAGAAACTCTGCCCATTATGTTACCGTCATCGCCAGGGATTGATCCGCGGTCCTTAGGATTACGAATACCGGGCTCTGTCCACTCAGCTACCAGGCCTCTATCTGGAGCGAAAGAACGTTGTACACAACAGCAGCATGGGTTCATGGATGGCAAGTCATGACTCACAGGATTAATTGAATTTCTATGACCAGGCAACACAAATCAGGCAAGACAGAGAGGGCTAGGCAGACTGCATATTTCTGGATTGCCAGAAAACCTTTGACATAGTACCACATAAGAGACTAGTGCATAAGCTGTAGATGCAGGCAAGAGTGAAAGGGAAGGTACTCCACTAAATAAGGGAGTACCTAATCAACAGAAGACAGCGAGTCACAGTGAGGGGTGAGGTCTCCGAGTGGCGAGGCGTCACCAGTTGAGTCCCTTAGGGATCAGTCCTTGGACCTATACTGTTTCAGATATATGTAAATGATCTCCCATAGGGAACAGACTCGTTCCTCTCTATATTTGATAATGATGCAAAAATTATGAGGAGGATTAAGACATAAGAAGATAGTATAAAGCTACAAGATGACCTAGACACACTGAAGGCATGATCCAACAAATGGCTACTGAAATTCAACCCAAGTAAATAAATGTAAGGTGATGAAACTAGGCGGAGGATATAGGAGGCCAGACACCGGAGACCAAATGGGAGATGAAGTCCTTCATGAAACGGACAGAGATAAAGATCTACGAGTGGATATCACACCAAACATGTCTCCTGAAACCCTACTTAAAAAAATAACATCAACGGCGTATGCAAGGCTGGCTAACATCAGAACATCCTTCTGGAACCAGTGTAAGGAATCCTTCAGAATCTTGTACACCACATATGTAAGACCAATCCTGGAGTATTCGGCCCCAGCATGGAGCCTGTACCTTGTCAAGCACAAGACGAATCTGGAAAAGTGCTACTTTATTAGATGTATGCCACTAGGCTAGTCCCGGAACTAAGAGGCATGAGTTATGAGGAAAGGCTGTGTGAACTGTACCTCACGTCGCTGGAAGACAGGAGAGCTCGGGGAAATGTGATCACCACATACCAAATTTTCAGGGGTATTGACCGGGGTAGACCAGGATGAATTATTTAACACGGGTGGTACACGCACAAGGAGAGACACAGGTGGAAGCTGAGTACCCAAATGAGCCACAGAGACATTAGAAATAACTTTCAGTGTCAGAGTAGTTAGTAAATGTAATGCACTAGAAAGTGATGTGGTGGAGACTGACTCCATACACTGTTTCAAGTGTAGATATGATATAGCCCAGTAGGCTCAGGAACATGTACACCAGTTGATTGACGGCGAGGCGAGACCAAAGAGCTGAAGCTCAACCCCCGCAAGCACAACTAGGTGAGTACACACACACACGCGCGCACACGTACATACACCACACACACACACACACACACACACACACACACACACACACACACACACACACACACACACACACACACACACACACACACACACACACACACACACACACAACTCTCTCTCTACAAGACAACTCTAGATGCAACTAAAGCAGTTGGACCAGACAAAGTATCACCGTGGATACTAAAAGAAGCAGCACAGGCCCTCAGCGTGCCTCTGGCAATGATCTTTAATGAGTCACTTATGTCAGGAGAATTGCCCAGTTGCTGGAAGAAGGCAAATGTCGTGCCGATCTTCAAGAAAGGAGATAGGGAGGAGGCACTTAACTACAGACCTGTATCACTGACAAGCATCCCCTGTAAAATACTGGAAAGAATAATTAGGCTACGACTGGTTGCACACCTGGAGAACATTAGGTTTGTGAACAAACATCAACATGGGTTCTGGACAGGGAAATCGTGCCTAACAAACCTTCTGGAATTCTATGATAAAATAACGAGGATAAGACAGGACAGAGATGGTTGGGCAGACTGCATATTTCTGGACTGCCAAAAAGCCTTTGATACAGTACCGCACATGAGACTGCTGTTCAAGCTCGAGAGGCAGGCGGGGGTGGGGGGAAAGGTCCTAGAATGGATAAGGAACTACCTAACAGGAAGGAGCCAAACAGTTACGGTAAGGGGCGAGAAGTCGGAATGGCGAACAGTAACAAGTGGAGTACCACAAGGATCGGTGCTGGGACCAATTCTATTTCTAGTATATGTTAACGACATGTTTACAGGCGTAGAGTCCTACATGTCGATGTTTGCGGATGATGCAAAGTTGATGAGAAGAGTTGTGACAGATGAGGATTGCAGGATCCTCCAAGAGGACCTGAACAGATTGCAGAGATGGTCAGAGAAATGGCTACTAGAATTCAACACGAGCAAATGTAAAGTTATGGAAATGGGACTAGGAGATAGGAGACCAAAGGGACAGTACACAATGAAGGGGAACAGCCTACCTGTAACGACGCGTGAAAGAGACCTGGGGGTGGACGTAACACCTAATCTATCTCCTGAGGCACATATTAATAGGATAACGACAGCAGCGTACTCTACACTGGCAAAAGTTAGAACATCATTCAGAAACCTAAGTAAGGAGGCATTTAGGGCGCTTTACACTGCCTACGTAAGGCCAGTCTTAGAGTATGCCGCCTCATCATGGAGTCCCCATCTGAAGAAGCATATAATGAAACTGGAAAAGGTTCAGAGGTTTGCAACGAGACTCGTCCCAGAGCTACGAGGGATGGGGTATGAAGAGCGCCTGAGGGAACTGTGCCTTACGACACTAGAAAGAAGAAGGGAGAGGGGGGACATGATAGAAACGTATAAGATACTCAGAGGAATTGACAGAGTGGACATAGACGAAATGTTCACACGGAATAGTAACAGAACGAGAGGACATGGATGGAAGCTTGAAACTCAGATGAGTCACAGAGATGTTAGGAAGTTTTCTTTTAGCGTGAGAGTAGTGGGGAAATGGAATGCACTTCAGGAACAGGTTGTGGAAGCAAATACTATTCATAATTTTAAAACCAGGTATGATAGGGAAATGGGACAGGAGTCATTGCTGTAAACAACCGATGCTCGAAAGGCGGGATCCAAGAGTCAATGCTCGATCCTGCAAGCACATATAGGTGAGTACATATAGGTGAGTACACACACACACACACACACACACACACACACACCAAGGACCCTGGTGGCTGAGTGAACAGCGCTCGGTACTTGTAATCTTAGGATCCGGAGATCGATCCCCGGCGATGGTGGAAAAAATAGGCAGATTTTTAGGTTTTCTAAAAAAAAAAGTTGAGTGATTGACAATTAAGAGAGGCCCTAAAGATCCAGAGGTCAATCCCCGCAAGTAGAACTAGGTGAATAGAGCTAGGTGAATACACACACACACACGTACGTGTGTGTGTACTCACCTAGTTGTACTCACCTGGTTGTGCTTGCGGGGGTTGAGCTCTGGCTCTTTGGTCCCGCCTCTCAACTGTCAATCAACAGGTGTACAGGTTCCTGAGCCTATTGGGCTCTATCATATCTACACTTGAAACTGTGTATGGAGTCAGCCTCCACCACATCACTTCCTAATGCATTCCATTTGTCAACCACTCTGACACTAAAAAAGTTCTTTCTAATATCTCAGTGGCTCATTTGGGCACTCAGTTTCCACATGTGTCCCCTAGTGCGTGTTCCCCTTGTGTTAAACAGCCTGTCTTTATCAACCCTGTCGATTCCCTTGAGGATCTTCAATGTGGTGATCATGTCCCCCCTAACTCTTCTGTTTTCCAACGAAGTGAGGTTTAATTCCCGTAGTCTCTCCTCGTAACTCATACCTCTCAGCTCGGGTACTAGTCTGGTGGCAAACCTTTGAACCTTTTCCATTTTAGTCTTATGCTTGACTAGATAGGGACTCCATGCTGGTGCCGCATACTCCAGGATTGGTCTGACATATGTGGTATATTATGTTCTGAAAGATTCCTTACACAAGTTTCTAAAGGCCGTTCTTATGTTAGCCAACCTGGCATATGCTGCTGCTGTTATCCTCTTGATATGAGCTTCAGGAGACAGGTCTGGCGTGATATCAACCCCCAGGTCTTTCTCTCTCTCTGACTCTTGAAGTATTTCATCTCCCAAGTGATACTTTGTATCTGGTCTCCTGCTTCCTACCCCTGTATTCATTACATTACATTTGCTTGGATTAAACTCTAACAGCCATTTGTTCGACCATTCCTGCAGCTTGTCCAGGTCTTCTTGAAGCCTCAAGCTGTCCTCCTATGTCTTAATCCTTCTCATAATTTTGGCGTCGTCAGCAAACGTTGAGAGGAATGAGTCAATACCCTCTGGGAGATCATTTACGTATATCAGAAACAGGATAGGTCCAAGTACAGAGCCCTGTGGGACTCCACTGGTGACTTCACGCCAGTCTGAGGTCTCACCCCTCACTGTAACTCTCTGCTTCCTATTGTTTAGGTACTCCCTTATCCACTGGAGCGCCCTACCAGTTACTCCTGCCTGTTTCTCCAGCTTATGCATCAACCTTTTATGGGGTACTGTGTCAAAGGCTTTCCGACAGTCCAAAAAAATGCAGTTCGCCAACCCTTCTCTTTCTTGTTTAATCTTTGTCACCTGATCGTAGAATTCTATCAAGCCTGTAAGGCAAGATTTACCCTCCCTGAACCCATGTTGATGGGTTGTCACGAAGTCTCTTCTCTCCAGATGTGTTACTAGGTTTTTCCTCACAATCTTCTCCATCACCTTGCATGGTATACAAGTTAAAGACACTGGCCTGTAGTTCAGTGCCTCTTGTCTGTCACCCTTTTATAAATATTGGTACTACATTAGCAGTCTTCCATATTTCTGGTAGGTCTCCCGTTTCCAGTGACCTACTATACACTATGGATGAGTGGTAGGCAAAGTGCCCCTACACACTCTTTCAATACCCATGGTGAGATTCCATCCGGCCCAACAGCTTTTCTCACATCCAGCTCCAATAGGTGCTTCTTGACCTCATCTCTTGAAATTTCGAACCTATCCAAGGTTACGTGTCCTATTACCTATCCAAGGTACGTGAGAACCTATCACACGTATGTGTACTCACCTAATTGTACTCACCTAATTGTGCTTGCGGGGGTTGAGCTCTGGCTCTTTGGTCCCGCCTCTCAACCGTCAATCAACTGGTGTACAGATTCCTGAGCCTATTGAGCTCTATCATATCTACATTTGAAACTGTGAATGGAGTCAGCCTCCACCACATCACTTCCTAATGCATTCCATTTGCTAACTACTCTGACACTGAAAAAGTTCTTTCTAACGTCTCTGTGGCTCATTTGGGTACTCAGCTTCCACCTGTGTCCCCTTGTTCGCGTCCCACCAGTGTTGAAAAGTTCGTCCTTGTTTACCCGGTCGATTCCCCTGAGGATTTTGTAGGTTGTGATCATGTCCCCCCTTACTCTTCTGTCTTCCAGTGTCGTGAGGTGCATTTCCCGCAGCCTTTCCTCATAACTCATGCCTCTTAGTTCTGGGACTAGTCTAGTAGCATACCTTTGGACTTTTTCCAGCTTCGTCTTGTGCTTGACAAGGTACGGGCTCCATGCTGGGGCCGCATACTCCAGGATTGGTCTTACATATGTGGTGTACAAGATTCTGAATGATTCCTTACACAGGTTCCTGAACGCCGTTCTGATGTTAGCCAGCCTCGCATATGCCGCAGACGTTATTCTCTTTATGTGGGCTTCAGGAGACAGGTTTGGTGTGATATCAACTCCTAGATCTTTCTCTCTGTCTGTTTCATTAAGTACTTCATCTCCTATTCTGTATCCTGTGCCTGGCCTCCTGTTTCCACTGCCTAGTTTCATTACTTTGCATTTACTCGGGTTGAACTTCAACAGCCATTTGTTGGACCATTCACTCAGTCTATCCAAGTCATCTTGTAGCCTCCTACTATCATCCTCTGTTTCAATCCTCCTCATAATTTTTGCATCGTCGGCAAACATTGAGAGGAACGAATCTATACCCTCTGGGAGATCATTTACATATACCAGAAACAGTATAGGTCCAAGGACTGACCCCTGCGGGACTCCACTTGTGACGTCTCGCCAATCTGAGACCTCACCCCTCACACAGACTCGTTGTCTCCTGTTGCTTAGGTATTCCTCTATCCACCGGAGTACCTTCCCTCTCACTCCAGCCTGCATCTCCAACTTTCGCACTAGCCTCTTGTGTGGCACTGTATCAAAGGCTTTCTGACAATCCAAAAATATGCAGTCTGCCCACCCTTCTCTTTCTTGCCTTATTTTTGTTGCCTGGTCGTAGAATTCAAGTAACCCTGTGAGGCAGGACCTGCCATCCCTGAACCCATGTTGATGCTGTGTTACAAAGTTCCTTCGCTCCAGATGCTCCACTAGTTTTTTTCGCACAATCTTCTCCATCAGCTTGCATGGTATGCAGGTTAGGGACACTGGCCTGTAGTTCAGTGCCTCCTGTCTATCCCCTTTCTTGTATATCGGGACTACGTTAGCTGCTTTCCAAGTATCTGGCAGTTCCCCTGTTGCCAGTGATTTGTTATACACTATGGAGAGTGGTAGGCTCAGTTCTCTTGCTCCTTCCTTTAGAACCCAAGGGGAGATTCCATCTGGGCCTATAGCCTTCGTCACGTCCAACTCTAGTAAACACTTCCTTACTTCCCCACTGGTAATCTCAAACTCTTCCAGTGGTTCCTGGTTAGCTATTCCCTCACTTACCTCTGGAATTTCTCCTTGTTCTAAGGTGAAGACCTCCTGGAATTTCTTATTCAATTCCTCACACACTTCCTTGTCATTTGTAGTGAATCCTTCCGCCCCTATCCTTAATCTCATAACCTGTTCCTTTACTGTTGTTTTTCTCCTAATGTGGCTATGCAACAATTTAGGCTGAGTCTTTGCCTTGCTTGCGATGTCATTTTCGTATTGTCTTTCTGCCTCTCTTCTCATCCTGACATATTCATTCCTGGCATTCTGGTATCTTTCTCTGCTCTCCAGTGTCCTGTTATTCCTATAGTTTCTCCATGCCCTTTTACTTTGCTGCTTAGCTAGCCTACATCTTTGATTAAACCATGGGTTTCTCATCTTCATTTCTCTGTTTTCCTTTTGGACTGGGACAAACTTGTTTGCTGCGTCCTTGCACTTCTGCGTGATGTAATCCATCATATCTTGGGCCGTCTTTCCCCTGAGCTCTGTTTCCCATGCTATATCTGTTAGGAATTTTCTTATCCCCTCATAGTTTCCCTTTCGGTATGCTAACCTTTTGGTTTCGGTATCCCTCCTCGAGTTCAATAACCCTTCTTCAATCAAGTACTCAAACACCAGTACACTGTGGTCGCTCATTCCTACTGGGTCCTCAAAACCGATTTCTCTTATGTCGGAGTCGTTCAGAGTGAAGACTAGGTCGAGTCTCGCTGGTTCGTCATTGCCTCTCATCCTTGTGGGTTCTCCGACATGCTGCGTTAAAAAGTTGCTTGTCACCACCTCCAATAGTTTGGCTCTCCACGTATCCTCGCCTCCATGCGGTTCCTTGTTCTCCCAGTCAATCTTTCCGTGATTGAAGTCGCCCATGATGAGCAGGTGGGATCTATTTCTACAGGCAGCAGAGGCTGCCCTCTCAATTATAGTGTTAACTGCCTTGTTGTTGTTTTCATACTCTTGACTGGGTCTCCTGTCATTTGGTGGAGGGTTGTATATTACTGCTACTACTATTCTTGGTCCTCCCATTGTTATGGTGCCTGCTATGTAGTCTCTGAACTCCTCACAGCCCGGGATGGCCATCTCCTTAAAACTCCATTCCCTTCTCATGAGTAGGGCCACTCCGCCTCCTCCTCTACCTTCCCTCTCTTTCCTTATTACTGTATACTCCTGGGGAAACACGGCATTCGTTATGATTCCAGAGAGTTTTGTTTCAGTGAGTCCGATTACATCTGGGTTAACTTCTTGTGCTCTTTCCCTTAGTTCACTTGTCTTGCTTGTGATCCCATCTATGTTCGAGTACATCACCCTGAAACTGACTCTCTTCTGCTTCTTTTCTGGGGGGGACCTTTGGTATCTGGGGTGAGTGGGAGCTGGGGGGACCTGGCACGGGGGGATTGGTGGTGGGGGAGAGGGGGAGGGTACAGGGGGTGGATAAGAGGGGGAGGGTACAGGGGGTGGATAAGAGGGGGAGGGTACAGGGGGTGGATAAGAGGGGGAGGGTACAGGGGGTGGGTAAGAGAGGGAGGGTTGGGGAAGCATGGGGGGAGGAGAGGCTGTGGGGGATAGGGGAGATGGGGGGGCTTGGGGGGAGAGAAAAGGGTGGAGGGCTTGGGGGGCGTGGGGGAAAAGGGAGGGCTGAGGTGGGTGAGGAAGAGGGGAGGGTTTAGGGGAGTGGGGGAGAGGGGAAGACTTTGGTGGGGTGGGGGAGAGTGGGGGGCTTAGGGGGGAGGGGGGGAAGGGAGGGCATGGGGGTGGGAGAGACGGGAAGGCATGTGGGAGAAGGGAGGGCATGGGGGATGGGGGAGAAGGGAGGTCCTGGGGAGAGGGGTGAGGGGGAGAAGGGGGGTGAGTGGGGGGAGGGGGGTGGGTGGGGGGAGGGTGCCCTAGGTGGGTACTTAGTGGGGGGCTGACAGGGGATGGGGCAGGTTGGGTGTCTGTTGGGTAGAATTTGGGGGTGGTGCCCCAATCCCTGTGGCTGTTGCACTGTTTGAGGAGGGTTCTCCACTTCCCTCTGGGATTGTAGGGTTCTGGGTTGTGGTACTCTGATTTCCTTCTCTCTCCCTGCGCTCCTTCCTCGCGTCTGCTGTCCGTATTCTCTCTTCCCTTGTCATATCCCTCTGCAGGAATATTTTCTTGAACTTCTCTACACCTTTTAGACAACACTTCCTTGCTAGCAGTTCCTCTTTCGCGATTTCGCTCATGAAAACCACCTTTATCATTCGGTCTCTGTCCTTGTTGTACTTTCCAAGCCTGAAAACCTTTTCAACATTTCGCTCAGCTCCCTCCATCCTTACCTCTTTAAGGATCTCTTTAATCATGTTTTTGTCCTTGTCTCTCCGCTCCTTTGGTCTGGTCCCTGTTTGTTCTTCAATGCCTGCTACTACTACTGCTCTATTTCTCTCTATCAGCCGGCTAGTACATCTAGCTGGTACATCTGGCTGGTGTGTGTGTGTGTGTGTGTGTGTGTGTGTGTGTGTGTGTGTGTGTGTGTGTGTGTGTGTGTGCGCACATTTAACCTTGCTACAGTGCTCATCAATCTGGGTAATGGGTCTCCCATATATTTTTATCAGCTGCAATAATTTGCCAATATGAAAATGAAATAAAAATGTATTTTTTTATGAACTGCTTTAACTTTCCGTTTGACAACAATTGGTATGTGATTGTTGTTATGTATTAAACAATTACCACTTTTATCAGCAGAGTTGACACAAAGTTGTATAATCCTGCCAGCAATGTTGTCCTGCAACAGTTGGCCAGGATATTTATTGTCCCATTGTCCCAGACACCAAACCTCTTAGGCTTATCCAGGTCTCTCTTAGGCCTACGACTGACCATCCTCAGGATGCAGACCACAACAGTCTCCTGACTCCCTGGCATCCATTTACCACAAAGTGAACATTGGCAGCAGATAAAAGAAAATGTTCTCAAGCGTCTCCGTTCGGCCAAGGAAATCGAGATCAGAACCAAGATTCACTGTGTGTTATCAATTCCTTAAGCAGCAGTGTTATGAAGACCAGTATGCAAGATGCAACAAGGAGTTGATTGGTCGTAGTTAGCAATATTGATCTAGTACACCTTCGTCTCGCTTGATATTACTAGTGTTCTTGCCTTGACCAATCAGAGAGAAGGTAATATTATTCATCATAATGTTTAGCTAATGATATTGACGGCACAGCCAGGGAACTGACCAATCGCGTCCGTTCGTCCAGAGAGTGACGATGTTATGGTGGCCCCAGAGTGTCTGAACACAGGCGATACATAACTGTATCATTGTTGGCACATAACTGTACCATTGTTGACACATAACTGTACCATTGTTGACACATAACTGTACCATTGTTGACACATAACTGTACCATTGTTGACACATAACTATACCATTGTTGACACATAACTGTACCATTGTTGACACATAACTGTACAATTGTTGACACATAACTATACCATTGTTGACACATAACTGTACCACTGTTGACACATAACTGTACCATTGTTGACACATAACTGTACCATTGTTGACACATAACTGTATCATTGTTGGCACATAACTGTACCATTGTTGACACATAACTGTACCATTGTTGACACATAACTGTACCATTGTTGACACATAACTGTACCATTGTTGACACATAACTGTACCATTGTTGACACATAACTATACCATTGTTGACACATAACTATACCATTGTTGGCACATAACTGTACCATTGTTGACACATAACTGTACAATTGTTGACACATAACTGTACCATTGTTGACACATAACTGTACCATTGTTGACACATAACTGTACCATTGTTGACACATAACTGTACCACTGTTGACACATAACTGTACCATTATTGACACATAACTGTACCATTGTTGACACATAACTGTACCACTGTTGACACATAACTGTACCATTGTTGACACATAACTGTACCACTGTTGACACATCACTGTACCATTGTTGACACATCACTGTACCATTGTTGACACATAACTGTACCATTGTTGACACATAACTGTACCATTGTTGACACATAACTGTACCATTGTTGACACATAACTATACCATTGTTGACACATAACTGTACCATTGTTGACACATAACTGTACCATTGTTGACACATAACTATACCATTGTTGACACATAACTGTACCATTGTTGGCACATAACTGTACCATTGTTGACACATAACTGTACCATTGTTGACACATAACTGTACCATTGTTGACACATAACTATACCATTGTTGACACATACCTATACCATTGTTGACACATAACTGTACCATTGTTGACACATAACTGTACCAATGTTGACACATAACTATACCATTGTTGACACATAATTGTACCATTGTTGACACATAACTGTACCATTGTTGACACATAACTATACCATTGTTGACACATAACTGTACCATTGTTGACACATAACTGTACCATTGTTGACACATAACTATACTACTGTTGACACATACGTTATATTCTTTGCAATATGGTCACAATAACGTCTATATATCTGCACTTCAGGTGCCATATTTGACGTTAAGTGTTATATATGAATTTATTTGTAATCACCGATGATCCTTACAAGGCTGCTTGATCTGATTGGTCCTCTCCTCACACCTAATTTGGTATTATTTTCTTATACGCTTCTTTATTCTTCAAGCTTCCTGCACCACTCTACATAACGTGAAGCTTCCTGCACCACTCTACATAACATGAAGCTTCCTGCACCACTTTACATAACGTAAAGCTTCCTGCACCACTCTACATAACATGAAGCTTCCTGCACCCCTCTACATAACGTGAAGCTTCCTGCACCACTCTACATAACATGAAGCTTCCTGCACCACTCTACATAACATGACGCTTCCTGCACCACTCTACATAACATGAAGCTTCCTGCACCACTCTACATAACATGAAGCTTCCTGCACCACTCTACATAACGTGAAGCTTCCTGCACCACTCTACATAACATGAAGCTTCCTGCACCACTCTACATAACATGAAGCTTCCTACACCACTCTACATAACGTGAAGCTTCCTGCACCACTCTACATAACATGAAGCTTCCTGCACCACTCTACATAACGTGAAGCTTCCTGCACCACTCTACATAACATGAAGCTTCCTGCACCACTCTACATAACGTGAAGCTTCCTGCACCACTCTACATAACATGAAGCTTCCTGCACCACTCTACATAACATGAAGCTTCCTGCACCACTCTACATAACATGAAGCTTCCTGCACCACTCTACATAACATGAAGCTTCCTGCACCACTCTACATAACGTGAAGCTTCCTGCACCACTCTACATAACGTGAAGCTTCCTGCACCACTCTACATAACATGAAGCTTCCTGCACCACTCTACATAACATGAAGCTTCCTTCACCACTCTACATAACATGAAGCTTCCTGCACCACTCTACATAACGTGAAGCTTCCTGCACCACTCTACATAACATGAAGCTTCCTGCACCACTCTACATAACATGAAGCTTCCTGCACCACTCTACATAACATGAAGCTTCCTGCACCACTCTACATAACGTGAAGCTTCCTGCACCACTCTACATAACGTGAAGCTTCCTGCACCACTCTACATAACGTGAAGGGTTGAGAACATTGTGGGGATCTCTGACAAGGAACGTAGACCACTAGTGTACATCTACAGTTTACTTGACAGTCATGTTAGAAAATTGGTTTGAATAAATTGTTGCAAAAGACATTCATTTACAATTTAAAATCCCTGAAGTAATGAAGGACTCGCAACACGGAGTTACGAAGACAAGGTGGAGTGTCTCAATTAACTCTCATTCTTATCCTTCTCGGAAGATTTCCTTGTGTCTCATTGTGTTCTCCCCGAGAGAAGTGTCATAACTAGTGACTCTGCTATCATGTGATGACCTCTTCCTGCACCATCCTGGGGGATTCGTCGTCTTATTATGGGTTTTCTCCTCAGATTTGTGTATGGGTCCGTGTGCGAGGTGGATCACTGCCACTGTGCCGCCCTCTCTCTGCCCTTATATATCAATGTTGTTATGATATCTGTGTGCTCCATGTTATTACCTAACCCTTCACATGTCCTTCCCATATCAGTACCATTCTCCTGACTATTTTTGTCATTTTCTTCTTGTAAGAAATCCCCCCCCCCCCATGGTGGTGGAAGAAACGCGGGGAACAAAATTAGTGGACGTTAAACAGGAATTTCCTAACACAACATGTGAAGGAAGACAAGGGAAAGAGAGGGATTACACCAAGCCAATTAAACCTTATTTTTGCCCAGAACGAGGAACACATTACGAATATGGAACATGAAATACCACTAGGAGCCAGTGACCATTGTGTCCTAGTGTTTGACCACATGATCGGGTTTAAAATTGTGACCACGGGGCAAGAGGTCTGTGAAAGGAGAGTAGACTATAAGAAAAGGGACTACAGGAGGATCAGAGAATATCTGGGAGACGTGCAGTGGGAGGAAGAACTAAGAAGAAAAATATTTCAAGATATGATGGACTTAGTCAAGTGGAAATGCAAGGAGGGCGAAGAGAATTTTATACCAACAGTAAAATAAAAAAGTTGGAGGGAATATAAAAACCCATCGTTTATTAAACAGTGCCAGGAAGCAAAAATGAGAAGCAGGAGAAAGTGGAGAATGTACAGAGGAAATATGACAGTGGACAAACGACAGGACAAAGGACAGGGGACAATAGGATCAGATGCAAAAGAGCTAGGAATGAATACATTAACTTAAGGAGAGTATCGGAAAGAAATTATGAAATCGATATTAAAATGAAAGCGAAAAAGCTACTTTAATTACTACAAAGTAAAATAAGAAGGAAAATGTCGGTGAACGACCAAGTGACAAGACTCTGGAAAACAGACAAGGCATATACTGAAAGAGACAAGGAAATCTGCGAGGCACTGAATGCCAGTTTCCATAGGGTGTTCACAATAGAGCCTTATTAGCTCCCATTGTTAGAAGGGAGATGACCCAAGATGAGAGACTAACGGATATAGAAGTGACAGCAGAGGAAGTACTGAAAAAGCTAACATTGGATGAAACTAGAGCAGTTGGACCAGACAAGGTATCACCGTGGATACTAAAAGAGGCAGCGCAGGCCCTCAGCGTGACTCTAGCAAGGATCTTTAAAGAGACACTTATGTCGGGAGAATTGTCCAGCTGGTGGATGAAGGCAAATGTGGCACCAATTTTCAAAAAAGGAGACAGAGAAGAGGTACTTAACTACAGACCAGCATCACTGACAAGCATTCCCCTATAAAGAACTTAAAAGAATAATTAGGTTAAGACTAGTCACACACCTAGAGAACAGAACATTAGGTATGTAAACAAACACCAACATGGGTTCAGAGAAAGGAAATCATGCCTAACAAACTTCGGGAATTCTATGATAAAGTAACAAGAATAAGGCAGGACAGGAAAGGATCGGCAGACTGTATATTCTTGGACTGTCAAAAAGCCTTTGACACAGTACCACACAGGACACTGCTATTCAAACTTGAGAGACAGGCGGGAGAAAGTGTAAAAGCCCTAGCATGGGTAAGGAACTACCTAACAGGAAGGAGCCAGAGAGTAACGGTAAGGGACGAGACGTCGAACTGGTGAACAGTAACGAGTAGAGTACCTCAAGGATCGGTGCTGGGACCAGTTCTATTTCTAATATACGTGAACGACACGTCAACAGGAGTCGAGCCCTATATGTCGATGTTCGTGGATGACGCAAAACTAATGAGAAGAGTTGTGACAGATGACGATTGTAGGATCCTGCAATAGGACTTGTAGAAGCTGCAGAGATGGTCAGAGAAATGGCTACTGAAGTTCAACACGAGCAAGTGTAAAGTTCTGGAAATGGGACTAAGTGACAAGAGACCAAAGGGTCAGTACACAATGAAGGGAAACCTACCTTCCTGTGACGTTTCGAGAAAGAGACCTGGGAGTGGACGCAACCAAAAATCTATCTCCTGAAGCACATATAGATAGGAAAATGACAGCAGCGTACTCTTTGCTAGCAAAGGTTAGAACGTCATTCAGAAACCTAAGTGATTAAACTTTTAGGGCGCTTTACGCTGCCTACGTGAGACCAGTCTTAGAGTATGCCGCCTCATCATGGAGTTCCCACCTAAAGAAACACATAAGGATCTGGAAAAGGTTAGTCCCGGAGTTGCATGGGATGGGATATGAAGAGCGATTGAAGGAATTGAACCTGATGACGTTAGAAAAAAAGGAGGGAGCGGGAAGATATGATAGCAACGTACAAAATAATGAGGGGATTGACAGGGTGGAAATAAACGAAATGTTCACACGGAATACTAGCAAATCAAGGGGACATGGGTGGAAGCTGGAAACTCAGATGAGTCACAGATGTTAGGAAGTTTTCTTTTAGCGTCAGAGTATTGGAATAATGAAATGAACCAAAAGAGCTCATTGTGGAAGCAAACTATTTATAGCTTTAAAACTAGTTATGATAGAGAAGTAGGACGGGAGTCATTGTTTTAAACAACCTGCGGAAAGAAAGGCGGGGTCAAAGAGCCAACGACTCGATCCTGCAGGCACAAATAGGTGAGTACACACACACACACAAATAATAAAGTGTGTCAACGACTCAATAAAAGTTCCCCATAAAGTTTAATGATAGAACCGCCGCTGTCCCGAGATCTGTCACTTCCACCACAACCTACTGAAGACTGATCAAAGAGCAGTAACACCAGAGGCAGTAACACAAGAGGCAGTAACACCAGAGGCAGTAACACCAGAGGCAGTAACACCAGAGACAGTAACACCAGAGGCAGTAACACCAGAGGCAGTAGCACCAGAGGCAGTAGCACCAGAGGCAGTAGCACCAGAGGCAGTAGCACCAGAGGCAGTAACACCAGAGGCAGTAACACCAGAGGCAGTAACACCAGAGGCAGTAACACTAGAGGCAGTAGCACCAGAGGCAGTAGCACCAGAGGCAGTAACACCAGAGGCAGTAGCACCAGAGGCAGTAACACCAGAGGCAGTAACACCAGAGGCAGTAACACAGAGGCAGTAACACCAGAGGCAGTAACACCAGAGGCAGTAACACCAGAGGCAGTAGCACCAGAGGCAGTAACACCAGAGGAAGTAACACCAGAGGCAGTAACACCAGAGGCAGTAACACAAAGACAGTAACACCAGAGGCAGTAGCACCAGAGGCAGTAACACCAGAGGAAGTAACACCAGAGGCAGTAACACCAGAGGCAGTAACACCAGAGGCGCTAGCACCAGAGGCAGTAGCACCAGAGGCAGTAACACCAGAGGCAGTAACACCAGAGGCAGTAACACAGAGGGAGTAGCACCAGAGGCAGTAACACCAGAGGCAGTAACACCAGAGGCACTAGCACCAGAGGCAGTAGCACCAGAGGCAGTAACACCAGAGGCAGTAACACCAGAGGCAGTAACACGAAAGGAAGTAACACCAGAGGCAGTAACACCAGAGGCAGTAACACCAGAGGCAGTAACACCAGAGGAAGTAACACCAGAGGCAGTAACACCAGAGGCAGTAACACCAAAGGAAGTAACACCAGAGGCAGTAACACCAGAGGCAGTAACACCAGAGGAAGTAACACCAGAGGCAGTAACACCAGAGGAAGTAACACCAGAGGAAGTAACACCAGAGGAAGTAACACGCGAGGCAGTAACACCAGAGGCAGTAACACCAGAGGCAGTAACACCAGAGGAAGTAACACCAGAGGCAGTAACACCAGAGACAGTAACACCAGAGGCAGTAACACCAGAGGCAGTAACACCAGAGGCAGTAACACCAGAGGCAGTAACACCAGAGGCAGTAACACAGAGGGAGTAGCACCAGAGGCAGTAACACCAGAGGCAGTAACACCAGAGGCACTAGCACCAGAGGCAGTAGCACCAGAGGCAGTAACACCAGAGGCAGTAACACCAGAGGCAGTAACACGAAAGGAAGTAACACCAGAGGCAGTAACACCAGAGGCAGTAACACCAGAGGCAGTAACACCAGAGGCAGTAACACGAAAGGAAGTAACACCAGAGGCAGTAACACCAGAGGCAGTAACACCAGAGGCAGTAACACCAGAGGAAGTAACACCAGAGGCAGTAACACCAGAGGCAGTAACACCAAAGGAAGTAACACCAGAGGCAGTAACACCAGAGGCAGTAACACCAGAGGAAGTAACACCAGAGGCAGTAACACCAGAGGAAGTAACACCAGAGGAAGTAACACCAGAGGAAGTAACACCCGAGGCAGTAACACCAGAGGCAGTAACACCAGAGGCAGTAACACCAGAGGAAGTAACACCAGAGGCAGTAACACCAGAGACAGTAACACCAGAGGCAGTAACACCAGAGGCAGTAACACCAGAGGAAGTAAAACCAGAGGCAGTAACACCAGAGACAGTAACACTAGAGGCAGTAACACGAGAGGCAGTAACACCAGAGGAAGGAACACCAGAGGCAGTAACACCAGAGGCAGTAACACCAGAGGCAGTAACACCAGAGGCAGTAACACCAGAGGAAGTAACACCCGAGGCAGTAACACCAGAGGAAGTAACACCAGAGGAAGTAACACCAGAGGCAGTAACACCAGAGGAAGTAACACCAGAGGCAGTAACACCAGAGGAAGTAACACCCGAGGCAGTAACACCAGGGGAAGTAACACCAGAGGCAGTAACACCAGAGGCAGTTACCCCAGAGGAAGTAGCACCAGAGGAAGTAACACCCGAGGCAGTAACACCAGAGGAAGTAACACCAGAGGCAGTAACACCCGAGGCAGTAACACCAGAGGAAGTAACACCAGAGGCAGAAACACCAGAGGCAGTAACCCCAGAGGAAGTAGCACCAGAGGCAGTAACACCAGAGGCAGTAACACCAGAGGCAGTAACACCAGAGGCAGTAACCCCAGAGGAAGTACCACCAGAGGCAGTAACACCAGAGGCAGTAACACCAGAGGCAGTAACACCAGAGGCAGTAACACCAGAGGCAGTAACCACAGAGGAAGTAGCACCAGAGGCAGTAACACCAGAGGCAGTAACACCAGAGGCAGTAACACCAGAGGCAGTAACCCCAGAGGAAGTAGCACCAGAGGCAGTAACACCAGAGGCAGTAACCCCAGAGGAAGTAGCACCAGAGGCAGTAACACCAGAGGCAGTAACACCAGAGGCAGTAACACCAGAGGCAGTAACACCAGAGGCAGTAACCCCAGAGGAAGTAGCACCAGAGGCAGTAACACCAGAGGCAGTAACACCAGAGGCAGTAACACCAGAGGCAGTAACCCCAGAGGAAGTAGCACCAGAGGCAGTAACACCAGAGGCAGTAACACCAGAGGCAGTAACCACAGAGGAAGTAGCACCAGAGGCAGTAACACCAGAGGCAGTAACACCAGAGGCAGTAACACCAGAGGCAGTAACCACAGAGGAAGTAGCACCAGAGGCAGTAACACCAGAGGCAGTAACACCAGAGGCAGTAACACCAGAGGCAGTAACCCCAGAGGAAGTAGCACCAGAGGCAGTAACACCAGAGGCAGTAACCCCAGAGGAAGTAGCACCAGAGGCAGTAACACCAGAGGCAGTAACACCAGAGGCAGTAACACCAGAGGCAGTAACACCAGAGGCAGTAACACCAGAGGCAGTAACCCCAGAGGAAGTAGCACCAGAGGCAGTAACACCAGAGGCAGTAACACCAGAGGCAGTAACACCAGAGGCAGTAACACCAGAGGCAGTAACCCCAGAGGAAGTAGCACCAGAGGCAGTAACACCAGAAGCAGTAACACCAGAGGCAGTAACCCCAGAGGAAGTAGCACCAGAGGCAGTAACACCAGAGGCAGTAACACCAGAGGCAGTAACACCAGAGGCAGTAACCCCAGAGGAAGTAGCACCAGAGGCAGTAACACCAGAGGCAGTAACACCAGAGGCAGTAACACCAGAGGCAGTAACACCAGAGGCAGTAACCCCAGAGGAAGTAGCACCAGAGGCAGTAACACCAGAGGCAGTAGCACCAGAGGCAGTAGCACCAGAGGCAGTAGCACCAGAGGCAGTAACACCAGAGGCAGTAACACCAGAGGCAGGAACACCAGAGGCAGTAGCACCAGAGGAAGTAGCACCAGAGGCAGTAACACCAGAGGCAGTAGCACCAGAGGCAGTAACACCAGAGGCAGTAACACCAGAGGCAGTAGCACCAGAGGCAGTAACACCAGAGGAAGTAACACCAGAGGCAGTAACACCAGAGGCAGTAGCACCAGAGGCAGTAACACCAGAGGCTGTAACAACAGAGGCAGTAACACCAGAGGCAGTAACACAGAGGTAGTAACACCAGAGGCAGTAGCACCAGAGGCAGTAACACCAGAGAAAGTAACACCAGAGGCAGTAACACCAGAGGCAGTAACACCAGAGGCAGTAACACCAGTGGCAGTAACACAGAGGCAGTAACACCAGAGGCAGTAGCACCAGAGGCAGTAACACCAGAGAAAGTAACACCAGAGGCAGTAACACCAGAGGCAGTAACACAGAGGCAGTAACACCAGAGGCAGTAGCACCAGAGGCAGTAACATAAGATGAAGTAACACCAGAGGCAGTAACACCAGAGGCAGTAACACCAGTGGCAGTAACACCAGAGGCAGTAACCCCAGAGGAAGTAGCACCCGAGGCAGTAACACCAGAGGCAGTAACCCCAGAGGAAGTAGCACCAGAGGCAGTAACACCAGAGGCAGTAACACCAGAGGCAGTAACACCAGAGGCAGTAACACCAGAGGCAGTAACACCAGAGGCAGTAACCCCAGAGGAAGTAGCACCAGAGGCAGTAACACCAGAGGCAGTAACACCAGAGGCAGTAACACCAGAGGCAGTAACCCCAGAGGAAGTAGCACCAGAGGCAGTAACACCAGAGGCAGTAACACCAGAGGCAGTAACCACAGAGGAAGTAGCACCAGAGGCAGTAACACCAGAGGCAGTAACACCAGAGGCAGTAACACCAGAGGCAGTAACACCAGAGGCAGTAACCACAGAGGAAGTAGCACCAGAGGCAGTAACACCAGAGGCAGTAACACCAGAGGCAGTAACACCAGAGGCAGTAACCCCAGAGGAAGTAGCACCAGAGGCAGTAACACCAGAGGCAGTAACCCCAGAGGAAGTAGCACCAGAGGCAGTAACACCAGAGGCAGTAACACCAGAGGCAGTAACACCAGAGGCAGTAACACCAGAGGCAGTAACACCAGAGGCAGTAACCCCAGAGGAAGTAGCACCAGAGGCAGTAACACCAGAGGCAGTAACACCAGAGGCAGTAACACCAGAGGCAGTAACACCAGAGGCAGTAACCCCAGAGGAAGTAGCACCAGAGGCAGTAACACCAGAGGCAGTAACACCAGAGGCAGTAACCCCAGAGGAAGTAGCACCAGAGGCAGTAACACCAGAGGCAGTAACACCAGAGGCAGTAACACCAGAGGCAGTAACCCCAGAGGAAGTAGCACCAGAGGCAGTAACACCAGAGGCAGTAACACCAGAGGCAGTAACACCAGAGGCAGTAACACCAGAGGCAGTAACCCCAGAGGAAGTAGCACCAGAGGCAGTAACACCAGAGGCAGTAGCACCAGAGGCAGTAGCACCAGAGGCAGTAGCACCAGAGGCAGTAACACCAGAGGCAGTAACACCAGAGGCAGGAACACCAGAGGCAGTAGCACCAGAGGAAGTAGCACCAGAGGCAGTAACACCAGAGGCAGTAGCACCAGAGGCAGTAACACCAGAGGCAGTAACACCAGAGGCAGTAGCACCAGAGGCAGTAACACCAGAGGAAGTAACACCAGAGGCAGTAACACCAGAGGCAGTAGCACCAGAGGCAGTAACACCAGAGGCTGTAACAACAGAGGCAGTAACACCAGAGGCAGTAACACAGAGGTAGTAACACCAGAGGCAGTAGCACCAGAGGCAGTAACACCAGAGAAAGTAACACCAGAGGCAGTAACACCAGAGGCAGTAACACCAGAGGCAGTAACACCAGAGGCAGTAACACAGAGGCAGTAACACCAGAGGCAGTGGCACCAGAGGCAGTAACACCAGAGGAAGTAACACCAGAGGCAGTAACACCAGAGGCAGTAACACAGAGGCAGTAACACCAGAGGCAGTAGCACCAGAGGCAGTAACACCAGAGGAAGTAACACCAGAGGCAGTAACACCAGAGGCAGTAACACCAGTGGCAGTAACACCAGAGGCACTAGCACCAGAGGCAGTAGCACCAGAGGCAATAACACCAGAGGAAGTAACACCAGAGGCAGTAACACCAGAGGCAGTAACACCAGTGGCAGTAACACCAGAGGCACTAGCACCAGAGGCACTAGCACCAGAGGCAGTAGCACCAGAGGCAGTAACACCAGAGGCAGTAACACAGAGGCAGTAGCACCAGAGGCAGTAACACCAGAGGCAGTAACACCAGAGGCAGTAACACCAGAGGCAGTAACACCAGAGGCAGTAACACCAGAGGAAGTAACACCAGAGGCAGTAACACCAAAGGAAGTAACACCAGAGGCAGTAACACCAGAGGAAGTAACACGAGAGGCAGTAACACCAGAGGCAGTAACACCAGAGGAAGTAACACCAGAGGCAGTAACACCACAGGAAGTAACACCAGAGGCAGTAACACCAGAGGAAGTAACACCAGAGGCAGTAACACCAGAGGAAGTAACACCAGAGGCAGTAACACCAGAGGCAGTAACACCAGAGGAAGTAACACCAGAGGCAGTAACACCAGAGGAAGTAACACCAGAGGAAGTAACACCCGAGGCAGTAACACCAGAGGCAGTAACACCAGAGGCAGTAACACCAGAGGAAGTAACACCAGAGGCAGTAACACCAGAGACAGTAACACCAGAGGCAGTAACACCAGAGGCAGTAACACCAAAAGGAAGTAACACCAGAGGCAGTAACACCAGAGACTGTAAAACTAGAGGCAGTAACACGAGAGGCAGTAACACCAGAGGCAGTAACACCAGAGGAAGTAACACCCAAGGCAGTAACACCAGAGGAAGTAACACCAGAGGAAGTAACACCAGAGGCAGTAGCACCAGAGGAAGTAACACCAGAGGCAGTAACACCAGAGGAAGTAACACCAGAGGAAGTAACACCAGAGGCAGTAACACCAGAGGCAGTAACACCAGAGGCAGTAACACCAGAGGCAGTAACACCAGAGGAAGTAACACCCGAGGCAGTAACACCAGAGGAAATAACACCAGAGGAAGTAACACCAGAGGCAGTAACACCAGAGGCAGTAACACCAGAGGCAGTAACACCAGAGGCAGTAACACCAGAGGAAGTAACACCCGAGGCAGTAACACCAGAGGAAGTAACACCAGAGGAAGTAACACCAGAGGCAGTAGCACCAGTTGAAGTAACACCAGAGGCAGTAACACCAGAGGAAGTAACACCAGAGGCAGTAACACCAGAGGCAGTAACACCAGAGGCAGTAACACCAGAGGCAGTAACACCAGAGAAAGTAACACCCGAGGCAGTAAAAACAGAGGCAGTAACACCAGAGGCAGTAACACCAGAGGCAGTAACACCAGAGGAAGTAACACCCGAGGCAGTAACAACAGAGGAAGTAACACCAGAGGAAGTAACACCAGAGGCAGTAGCACCAGAGGAAGTAACACCAGAGGCAGTAACACCAGAGGAAGTAACACCCGAGGCAGTAACACCAGAGGAAGTAACACCAGAGGCAGTAACACCAGAGGCAGTAACACCAGAGGCAGTAACACCAGTGGCAGTAACACCAGAGGCAGTAACACCAGAGGCAGTAACACCAGAGGCAGTAACCCCAGAGGAAGTAGCACCAGAGGAAGTAACACCCGAGGCAGTAACACCAGAGGAAGTAACACCAGAGGCAGTAACACCAGAGGAAGTAACACCCGAGGCAGTAACACCAGAGGAAGTAACACCAGAGGCAGTAACACCAGAGGCAGTAACCCCAGAGAAAGTAGCACCAGAGGCAGTAACACCAGAGGCAGTAACACCAGAGGCTGTAACACCAGAGGCAGTAACCCCAGAGGAAGTAGCACCAGAGGCAGTAACACCAGAGGCAGTAACACCAGAGGCAGTAACACCAGAGGCAGTAACACCAGAGGCAGTAACCCCAGAGGAAGTAGCACCAGAGGCAGTAACACCAGAGGCAGTAACACCAGAGGCAGTAACACCAGAGGCAGTAACCCCAGAGGAAGTAACACCAGAGGCAGTAACACCAGAGGCAGTAACACCAGAGGCAGTAACACCAGAGGCAGTAACACCAGAGGCAGTAACCCCAGAGGAAGTAGCACCAGAGGCAGTAACACCAGAGGCAGTAACACCAGAGGCAGTAACACCAGAGGCAGTAACCCCAGAGGAAGTAGCACCAGAGGCAGTAACACCATAGGCAGTAACACCAGAGGCAGTAACCCCAGAGGAAGTAGCACCAGAGGCAGTAACACCAGAGGCAGTAACACCAGAGGCAGTAACACCAGAGGCAGTAACACCAGAGGCAGTAACACCAGAGGCAGTAACCCCAGAGGAAGTAGCACCAGAGGCAGTAACACCAGAGGCAGTAAAACCAGAGGCAGTAACACCAGAGGCAGTATCCCCAGAGGAAGTAGCACCAGAGGCAGTAACACCAGAGGCAGTAACCCCAGAGGAAGTAGCACCAGAGGCAGTAACACCAGAGGCAGTAACACCAGAGGCAGTAACTCCAGAGGCAGTAACCCCAGAGGAAGTAGCACCAGAGGCAGTAACACCAGAGGCAGTAACCCCAGAGGAAGTAGCACCAGAGGCAGTAACACCAGAGGCAGTAACACCAGAGGCAGTAACAACAGAGGCAGTAACACCAGAGGCAGTAACCCCAGAGGAAGTAGCACCAGAGGCAGTAACACCAGAGGCAGTAACACCAGAGGCAGTAACACCAGAGGCAGTAACCCCAGAGGAAGTAGCACCAGAGGCAGTAACACCAGAGGCAGTAACACCAGAGGCAGTAACACCAGAGGTAGTAACCCCAGAGGAAGTAGCACCAGAGGCAGTAACACCAGAGGCAGTAACCCCAGAGGAAGTAGCACCAGAGGCAGTAACACCAGAGGCAGTAACACCAGAGGCAGTAACACCAGAGGAAGTAGCACCAGAGGAAGTAGCACCAGGGCGAGTATCATAAAACACAGTTTTTTTAGTGGTGATACAGCTCTCAAAATCAACAGTTTAACACAAACAGAATTTCTCGTCTGCAAGATAAACTACCTGTAAGTATAACATTAAGAATATGAGCACACATTAAATAATATATTTTATATGTGACAAAGGTACAATATGAGCAGACTTTCTAGTATAACGTCATATCTGCTGTTAGCATAAATGAAGAGTCGGCGTATGTCTGGTACACGAGGCTTATACATTATTCAAGTACGACACCTGAACCATGATGCTCAAGTTTATTACACAAGTTTGTGGCCCCCTTGAGGCATCATGTCCTCTTTAATGATCTCTTGGTGCATCATGTCCTCTTTAATGATCTCTTGGGGCATCATGTCCTCTTTAATGATCTCTTGGTGCATCATGTCCTCTTTAATGATCTCTTGGGGCATCATGTCCTCTTTAATGATCTCTTGGGGCATCATGTCCTCTTTAATGATCTCTTGGGGCATCATGTCCTCTTTAATGATCTCTTGGTGCATCATGTCCTCTTTAATGATCTCTTGGGGCATCATGTCCTCTTTAATGATCTCTTGGGGCATCATGTCCTCTTTAATGATCTCTTGGTGCATCATGTCCTCTTTAATGATCTCTTGGTGCATCATGTCCTCTTTAATGATCTCTTGGGGCATCATGTCCTCTTTAATGATCTCTTGGGGCATCATGTCCTCTTTAATGATCTCTTGGTGCATCATGTCCTCTTTAATGATCTCTTGGTGCATCATGTTCTCTTTAATGATCTCTTGGTGCATCATGTCCTCTTTAATGATCTCTTGGTGCATCATGTCCTCTTTAAAGATCTCTTGGGACATCATGTCCTCTTTAATGATCTCTTGGGGAATCATGTCCTCTTTAATGATCTCTTGGTGCATCATGTCCTCTTTAATGATCTCTTGGGGCATCATGTCCTCTTTAATGATCTCTTGGTGCATCATGTCCTCTTTAATGATCTCTTGGGGCATCATGTCGTCTTTAATGATCTCTTGTGGCATCATGTCCTCTTTAATGATCTCTTGGTGCATCATGTCCTCTTTAATGATATCTTGGGGCATCATGTCCTCTTTAATGATCTCTTGGGGCATCATGTACTCTTTAATGATCTCTTGGGGCATCATGTCCTCTTTAATGATCTCTTGGGGCATCATGTCCTCTTTAATGATCTCTTGGGGCATTCTCCATGACCTTCATCACTGTGGTGCTGAACGGTCCAGCTTCATCTCTGTGGTACTGACAGGACCAGCTTCATCTCTGTGGTACTGAACGGTCCAGCTTCATCTCTGTGGTACTGAACGGTCCAGCTTCATCTCTGTGGTACTGAACGGTCCAGCTTCATCTCTGTGGTACTGAACGGTCCAGCTTCATCTCTGTGGTACTGAACGGTCCAGCTTCATCTCTGTGGTACTGAACGGTCCAGCTTCATCTCTGTGGTACTGAACGGTCCAGCTTCATCTCTGTGGTACTGAACGGTCCAGCTTCATCTCGGTGGTACTGAACGGTCCAGCTTCATCTCTGTGGTACTGAACGGTCCAGCTTCATCTCTGTTGTGCTGAACGGTCCAGCTTCATCAATGTGGTACTGAACGGACCAGCTTCATCACTGTGGTCTGAACGGTCCAGCTTCATCTCTGTGGTACTGAACGGACCAGCTTCCTCTCTGTGGTACTGAACGGTCCAGCTTCATCACTGTTGTCTGAACGGTCCAGCTTCATCTCTGTGGTACTGAACGGACCAGCTTCATCACTGTGGTCTGAACGGTCCAGCTTCATCTCTGTGGTACTGAACGGTCCAGCTTCATCTCTGTGGTACTGAACGGTCCAGCTTCATCACTGTGGTCTGAACGGTCCAGCTTCATCTGTGTTGTACTGAACGGTCCAGCTTTATCTCTGTGGTACTGAACGGTCCAGCTTCATCCCTGTGGTACTGTACGGACCAGCTTCATCACTGTGGTCAGAACGGTCCAGCTTCATCACTGTGGTACTGAACGGTCCAGCTTCATCTCTGTGGTACTGAACGCCCCAGCTACATCTCTGTGGTGCTGAACGGTCCAGCTTCATCACTGTGGTGCTGATCGGACCAGCTTCATCTCTGTGGTACTGAACGGACCAGCTTCATCTCTGTGGTACTGAACGGACCAGCTTCATCTCTGTGGTACTGAACGGACCAGCTTCATCACTGTGGTGCTGAACGGTCCAGCTTCATCTCAGTGGTACTGAACGGACCAGCTTCATCACTGTGGTACTGAACGGACCAGCTTCATCACTGTGGTGCTGAACGGTCCAGCTTCATCTCTGTGGTACTGAACGGACCAGCTTCATCTCTGTTTTACTGAATGGTCCAGCTTCATCTCTGTGGTACTGAACGGTCCAGCTTCATCTCTGTAGTATTGCACGTACCAGCTTCATCTCTGTGGTACTGAACGGACCAGCGTCATCTCTGTGGTACTGAACGGACCAGCTTCATCTCTGTGGTGCTGCACGGACCAGCTTCATCTCTGTGGTGCTGCACGGTCCAGCTTCATCTCTGTGGTGCTGCACGGACCAGCTTCATCTCTGTGGTACTGAACGGACCAGCTTCATCTCTGTGGTACTGAACGCCCCAGCTACATCTCTGTGGTGCTGCACGGACCAGCTTCATCTCTGTGGTACTGAACGGTCCAGCTTCATCTCTGTGGTACTTAACGGACCCGCTACATCACTGTGGTACTGAACGGACTAGCTTCATCTCTGTGGTACTGAACGGACCAGCTTCATCACTGTGGTACTGAACGGACTAGCTTCGTCTCTGTGGTACTGAACGGACCAGCTTCATCACTGTGGTACTGAACGGACCAGCTTCATCACTCTGGTACTGAACGAACCAGCTTCCTCACTGTGGTCTGAACGGTCCAGCTTCATCACTGTGGTACTGAACGGTCCAGTTTCATCACTGTAGAACTGAACGGACCAGCTTCATCTCTGTGGTACTGAACGGACAAGCTTCATCTCTGTGGTACTAAACGGACCAGCTTCATCACTGTGGTACTGAACGGACCAGCTTCATCACTGTGGTACTGAACGGACCAGCTTCATCTCTGTGGTACTGAACAGACAAGCTTCATCTCTGTGGTACTAAACGGACCAGCTTCATCACTGTGGTACTGAACGGACCAGCTTCATCACTGTGGTACTAAACGGACCAGCTTCATCACTGTGGTACTGAACGGACCAGCTTCATCACTGTGGTACTGAACGGACCAGCTTCATCTCTGTGGTACTGAACAGACAAGCTTCATCTCTGTGGTACTAAACGGACCAGCTTCATCACTGTGGTACTGAACGGACCAGCTTCATCTCTGTGGTACTGAACAGACAAGCTTCATCTCTGTGGTACTAAACGGTCCAGCTGCATCACTGTTGTACTGAACGGTCCAGCTTCATCACTGTGGTACTGAACGGACCAGCTTCATCACTGTGGTAATGAACGGTCCAGCTTCATCACTGTGGTACTGAACGGTCCAGCTTCATCACTGTGGTACTGAACGGTCCAGCTTCATCACTGTGGTACTGAACGGACCAGCTTCATCACTGTCGTACTGAACGGTCCAGCTTCATCACTGTAGAACTGAACGGACCAGCTTCATCACTGTGGTACTGAACGGTCCAGCTTCATCGCTGTTGTACTGAACGGACCAGCTTCATCACTGTGGTACTGAACGGACCAGCGTCATCACTGTATTACTGAACGGACCAGCTTCATCACTGTGGTACTGAACGGTCCAGCTTCATCATTGTGGTACTGAACGGACCAGCTTCATCACTGTGGTACTGAACGGTCCAGCTTCATCGCTGTGGTACTGAACGGACGGGCTTCATCACTGTGGTACTGAACGGTCCAGCTTCATGACTGTGGTACTGAACGGTCCAGCTTCATCACTGTATTACTGAACGGACCAGCTTCATCACTGTGGTACTGAACGGTCCAGCTTCATCACTGTGGTACTGAACGGACCAGCTTCATCACTGTATTACTGAACGGACCAGCTTCATCTCTGTGGTACTGAACGGTCCAGCTTCATCACTGTATTACTGAACGGACCAGCTTCACCACTGTGGTACTGAACGGTCCAGCTTCATCACTGTGGTACTGAACGGACCAGCTTCATCACTGTATTACTGAACGGACCAGCTTCATCTCTGTGGTACTGAACGGACAAGCTTCATCTCTGTGGTACTGAACGGACAAGCTTCATCTCTGTGGTACTGAACGGACCAGCTTCATCTCTATGGTACTGAACGGACCAGCTTCATCACTGTATTACTGAACGGTCCAGCTTCATCTCTGTGGTATTGAACGGACCAGCTTCTTCACTGTGGTACTGAACGGACCAACTTCATCTCTGTGGTACTGAACGGACCAGCTTCATCTCTGTGGTACTGAACGGTCCAGCTTCATCACTGTATTACTGAACGGTCCAGCTTCATCTCTGTGGTGCTGAACGGACCAGCTTCATCACTGTGGTACTGAACGGACCAACTTCATCTCTGTGGTACTGAATGGACCAGCTTCATCTCTGTGGTACTGAACGGACCAGCTTTATCTCTGTGGTACTGAACGGACCAGCTTCATCACTGTGGTACTGAATGGACCAGCTTCATCTCTGTGGTACTGAACGGACCAGCATCATCTCTATGGTACTGAACGGACCAGCTTCATCACTGTATTACTGAACGGTCCAGCTTCATCTCTGTGGTATTGAACGGACCAGCTTCATCACTGTGGCACTGAACGGACCAACTTCATCTCTGTGGTACTGAACGGACCAGCTTCATCTCTGTGGTACTGAACGGTCCAGCTTCATCACTGTGGTACTGAACGGACCAGCTTCATCTCTGGTAATGAACGGACCAGCTTCATCTGTGGTACTGAACGGACCAGCTTCATCTCTGCGGTACTGAACGGACCAGCTTCATCTCTGTGGTACTGAACGGTCCAGCTTCATCTCTGTGGTGCTGAACGGACCAGCTTCATCTCTGTGGTACTGAACGGTCCAGCTTCATCTCTGTGGTACTGAACGGACCAGCTTCATCTCTGTGGTGCTGAACGGACCAGCTTCATCTCTGTGGTACTGAACGGACCAGCTTCATCTCTGTGGTACTGAACGGTCCAGCTTCATCTCTGTGGTACTGAACGGTCCAGCTTCATCTCTGTGGTGCTGAACGGACCAGCTTCATCTCTGTGGTACTGAACGGACCAGCTTCGTCTCTGTGGTAATGAACGGATCAGCTTCATCACTGTGGTACTGAACGAACCAGCTTCATCTCTGGTAATGAACGGACCAGCTTCATCTGTGGTACTGAACGGACCAGCCTCATCTCTGCGGTACTGAACGGACCAGCTTCATATCTACGGTTTTGAACGGACCAGCTTCATCACTGTGGTACTGAGCGGACCAGCTTCATCACTGTGGTAATGAATGGACCAGCTTCATCTCTGTGGTACTTACCGGACCAGCTTCATCACTGTGGTACTGAACGGACCAGCTTCATCACTGTGGTAATGAATGGACCAGCTTCATCTCTGTGGTACTGAACGGTCCAGCTTCATCTCTGTGGTGCTGAACGGACCAGCTTCATCACTGTGGTACTGAACGGACCAGCTTCATCACTGTGGTACTGAACGGACCAGCTTCATCACTGTGGTACTGAACGGACCAGCTTCATCTCTGTGGTACTGACCGGACCAGCTTCATCTCTGTGGTACTGAACGGTCCAGCTTCATCTCTGTGGTACTGAACGGACCAGCTTCATCTCTGTGGTACTGACCGGACCAGCTTCATCTCTGTGGTACTGACCGGACCAGCTTCATCACTGTGGTACTGAACAGTCCAGCTTCATCACTGTGGTACTGAACGGTCCAGCTTCGTCTCTGTGGTACTGAACGGACCAGCTTCATCACTGTGGTACTGAACGGACCAGTTTCATCACTGTGGTACTGAACGGTCCAGCTTCATCTCTGTGGTACTGAACGGTCCAACTTCATCTCTGTGGTACTGAACGGTCCAGCTTCATCTCTGTGGTACTGACCGGACCAGCTTCATCTCTGTGGTACTGACCGGACCAGCTTCATCACTGTGGTACTGAACAGTCCAGCTTCATCACTGTGGTACTGAACGGTCCAGCTTCGTCTCTGTGGTACTGAACGGACCAGCTTCATCACTGTGGTACTGAACGGACCAGTTTCATCACTGTGGTACTGAACGGTCCAGCTTCATCTCTGTGGTGCTGAACGGTCCAACTTCATCTCTGTGGTACTGAACGGTCCAGCTTCATCTCTGTGGTACTGAACGGTCCAGCTTCATCACTGTGGTACTGAACGGTCCAGCTTCATCACTGTGGTACTGAACGGTCCAGCTTCATCACTGTGGTACTGAACGGTCCAGCTTCATCTCTGTGGTACTGAACGGATCAGCTTCATCACTGCGGTAATGAACGGACCAGCTTCATCTCTGTGGTACTGAACGGATCAGCTTCATCTCTGTGGTACTGAACGGTCCAGCTTCATCTCTGTGGTACTGAACGGTCCAGCTTCATCTCTGTGGTACTGAACGGTCCAGCTTCATCACTGTGGTGCTGAACGGACCAGCTTCATCTCTGTGGTACTGAACGGTCCAGCTTCATCTCTGGTAATGAACGGACCAGCTTCATCTCTGGTAATGAACGGACCAGCTTCATCACTGTGGTAATGAACGGATCAGCTTCATCACTGTGGTAATGAACAGACCAGCTTCATCTCTGTGGTAATGAACGGATCAGGTTCATCACTGTGGTACTGAACGGATCAGCTTCATCACTGTGGTGCTGAACGGACCAGCTTCATCTCTGTGGTACTGAACGGTCCAGCTTCATCACTGTGGTGCTGAACGGACCAGCTTCATCTCTGTGGTACTGAACGGTCCAGCTTCATCTCTGGTAATGAACGGACCAGCTTCATCTCTGGTAATGAACGGACCAGCTTCATCACTGTGGTAATGAACGGATCAGCTTCATCACTGTGGTAATGAACAGACCAGCTTCATCTCTGTGGTAATGAACGGATCAGGTTCATCACTGTGGTACTGAACGGACCAGCTTCATCACTGTGGTACTGAACGGACCAGCTTCATCTCTGTGGTAATGAACGAACCAGCTTCATCACTGTGGTAATGAACGGACCAGCTTCATCTCTGGTAATGAACGGACCAGCTTCATCTCTGGTAATGAACGGACCAGCTTCATCTCTGGTAATGAACTGTCCAGCTTCATCTCTGGTAATGAACGGTCCAGCTTCATCTCTGGTAATGATTGGACCAGCTTCATCTCTGGTAATGAACGGTCCAGCTTCATCACTGTGGTAATGAATGGACCAGCTTCATCACTGTGGTAATGAACGGACCAGCTTCATCTCTGGTAATGAACGGTCCAGCTTCATCACTGTGGTAATGAACGGACCAGCTTCATCACTGTGGTAATGAACGGACCAGCTTCATCTCTATTAATGAACGGACCAGCTTCATCTCTGGTAATGAACGGTCCAGCTTCATCTCTGTGGTACTGAACGGACCAGCTTCATCTCTGTGGTACTGACCGGACCAGCTTCATCTCTGTGGTACTGACCGGACCAGCTTCATCACTGTGGTACTGAACAGTCCAGCTTCATCACTGTGGTACTGAACGGTCCAGCTTCGTCTCTGTGGTACTGAACGGACCAGCTTCATCACTGTGGTACTGAACGGACCAGTTTCATCACTGTGGTACTGAACGGTCCAGCTTCATCTCTGTGGTACTGAACGGTCCAACTTCATCTCTGTGGTACTGAACGGTCCAGCTTCATCTCTGTGGTACTGAACGGTCCAGCTTCATCACTGTGGTACTGAACGGTCCAGCTTCATCACTGTGGTACTGAACGGTCCAGCTTCATCACTGTGGTACTGAACGGTCCAGCTTCATCTCTGTGGTACTGAACGGATCAGCTTCATCACTGCGGTAATGAACGGACCAGCTTCATCTCTGTGGTACTGAACGGATCAGCTTCATCTCTGTGGTACTGAACGGTCCAGCTTCATCTCTGTGGTACTGAACGGTCCAGCTTCATCTCTGTGGTACTGAACGGATCAGCTTCATCACTGTGGTGCTGAACGGACCAGCTTCATCTCTGTGGTACTGAACGGTCCAGCTTCATCACTGTGGTGCTGAACGGACCAGCTTCATCTCTGTGGTACTGAACGGTCCAGCTTCATCTCTGGTAATGAACGGACCAGCTTCATCTCTGGTAATGAACGGACCAGCTTCATCACTGTGGTAATGAACGGATCAGCTTCATCACTGTGGTAATGAACAGACCAGCTTCATCTCTGTGGTAATGAACGGATCAGCTTCATCACTGTGGTACTGAACGGACCAGCTTCATCACTGTGGTACTGAACGGACCAGCTTCATCTCTGTGGTAATGAACGAACCAGCTTCATCACTGTGGTAATGAACGGACCAGCTTCATCTCTGGTAATGAACGGACCAGCTTCATCTCTGGTAATGAACGGACCAGCTTCATCTCTGGTAATGAACTGTCCAGCTTCATCTCTGGTAATGAACGGTCCAGCTTCATCTCTGGTAATGATTGGACCAGCTTCATCTCTGGTAATGAACGGTCCAGCTTCATCACTGTGGTAATGAATGGACCAGCTTCATCACTGTGGTAATGAACGGACCAGCTTCATCTCTGGTAATGAACGGTCCAGCTTCATCACTGTGGTAATGAACGGACCAGCTTCATCACTGTGGTAATGAACGGACCAGCTTCATCTCTATTAATGAACGGACCAGCTTCATCTCTGGTAATGAACGGTCCAGCTTCATCTCTGTGGTACTGAACGGACCAGCTTCATCTCTGTGGTACTGACCGGACCAGCTTCATCTCTGTGGTACTGACCGGACCAGCTTCATCACTGTGGTACTGAACAGTCCAGCTTCATCACTGTGGTACTGAACGGTCCAGCTTCGTCTCTGTGGTACTGAACGGACCAGCTTCATCACTGTGGTACTGAACGGACCAGTTTCATCACTGTGGTACTGAACGGTCCAGCTTCATCTCTGTGGTACTGAACGGTCCAACTTCATCTCTGTGGTACTGAACGGTCCAGCTTCATCTCTGTGGTACTGAACGGTCCAGCTTCATCACTGTGGTACTGAACGGTCCAGCTTCATCACTGTGGTACTGAACGGTCCAGCTTCATCACTGTGGTACTGAACGGACCAGCTTCATCACTGTGGTACTGAACGGACCAGCTTCATCTCTGTGGTACTGAACAGACAAGCTTCATCTCTGTGGTACTAAACGGACCAGCTTCATCACTGTGGTACTGAACGGACCAGCTTCATCTCTGTGGTACTGAACAGACAAGCTTCATCTCTGTGGTACTAAACGGTCCAGCTGCATCACTGTTGTACTGAACGGTCCAGCTTCATCACTGTGGTACTGAACGGACCAGCTTCATCACTGTGGTAATGAACGGTCCAGCTTCATCACTGTGGTACTGAACGGTCCAGCTTCATCACTGTGGTACTGAACGGTCCAGCTTCATCACTGTGGTACTGAACGGACCAGCTTCATCACTGTCGTACTGAACGGTCCAGCTTCATCACTGTAGAACTGAACGGACCAGCTTCATCACTGTGGTACTGAACGGTCCAGCTTCATCGCTGTTGTACTGAACGGACCAGCTTCATCACTGTGGTACTGAACGGACCAGCGTCATCACTGTATTACTGAACGGACCAGCTTCATCACTGTGGTACTGAACGGTCCAGCTTCATCATTGTGGTACTGAACGGACCAGCTTCATCACTGTGGTACTGAACGGTCCAGCTTCATCGCTGTGGTACTGAACGGACGGGCTTCATCACTGTGGTACTGAACGGTCCAGCTTCATGACAGTGGTACTGAACGGTCCAGCTTCATCACTGTATTACTGAACGGACCAGCTTCATCACTGTGGTACTGAACGGTCCAGCTTCATCACTGTGGTACTGAACGGACCAGCTTCATCACTGTATTACTGAACGGACCAGCTTCATCTCTGTGGTACTGAACGGTCCAGCTTCATCACTGTATTACTGAACGGACCAGCTTCATCACTGTGGTACTGAACGGTCCAGCTTCATCACTGTGGTACTGAACGGACCAGCTTCATCACTGTATTACTGAACGGACCAGCTTCATCTCTGTGGTACTGAACGGACAAGCTTCATCTCTGTGGTACTGAACGGACAAGCTTCATCTCTGTGGTACTGAACGGACCAGCTTCATCTCTATGGTACTGAACGGACCAGCTTCATCACTGTATTATTGAACGGTCCAGCTTCATCTCTGTGGTATTGAACGGACCAGCTTTATCACTGTGGTACTGAACGGACCAACTTCATCTCTGTGGTACTGAACGGACCAGCTTCATCTCTGTGGTACTGAACGGTCCAGCTTCATCACTGTATTACTGAACGGTCCAGCTTCATCTCTGTGGTGCTGAACGGACCAGCTTCATCACTGTGGTACTGAACGGACCAACTTCATCTCTGTGGTACTGAATGGACCAGCTTCATCTCTGTGGTACTGAACGGACCAGCTTTATCTCTGTGGTACTGAACGGACCAGCTTCATCACTGTGATACTGAATGGACCAGCTTCATCTCTGTGGTACTGAACGGACCAGCTTCATCTCTATGGTACTGAACGGACCAGCTTCATCACTGTATTACTGAACGGTCCAGCTTCATCTCTGTGGTATTGAACGGACCAGCTTCATCACTGTGGTACTGAACGGACCAACTTCATCTCTGTGGTACTGAACGGACCAGCTTCATCTCTGTGGTACTGAACGGTCCAGCTTCATCACTGTGGTACTGAACGGACCAGCTTCATCTCTGGTAATGAACGGACCAGCTTCATCTGTGGTACTGAACGGACCAGCTTCATCTCTGCGGTACTGAACGGACCAGCTTCATCTCTGTGGTACTGAACGGTCCAGCTTCATCTCTGTGGTGCTGAACGGACCAGCTTCATCTCTGTGGTACTGAACGGTCAAGCTTCATCTCTGTGGTGCTGAACGGACCAACTTCATCTCTGTGGTACTGAACGGTCCAGCTTCATCTCTGTGGTACTGAACGGACCAGCTTCATCTCTGTGGTGCTGAACGGACCAGCTTCATCTCTGTGGTACTGAACGGACCAGCTTCATCTCTGTGGTACTGAACGGTCCAGCTTCATCTCTGTGGTACTGAACGGTCCAGCTTCATCACTGTGGTGCTGAACGGACCAGCTTCATCTCTGTGGTACTGAACGGACCAGCTTCGTCTCTGTGGTAATGAACGGATCAGCTTCATCACTGTGGTACTGAACGAACCAGCTTCATCTCTGGTAATGAACGGACCAGCTTCATCTGTGGTACTGAACGGACCAGCCTCATCTCTGCGGTACTGAACGGACCAGCTTCATATCTACGGTTTTGAACGGACCAGCTTCATCACTGTGGTACTGAGCGGACCAGCTTCATCACTGTGGTAATGAATGGACCAGCTTCATCTCTGTGGTACTTACCGGACCAGCTTCATCACTGTGGTACTGAACGGACCAGCTTCATCACTGTGGTAATGAATGGACCAGCTTCATCTCTGTGGTACTGAACGGTCCAGCTTCATCTCTGTGGTGCTGAACGGACCAGCTTCATCACTGTGGTACTGAACGGACCAGCTTCATCACTGTGGTACTGAACGGACCAGCTTCATCACTGTGGTACTGAACGGACCAGCTTCATCTCTGTGGTACTGACCGGACCAGCTTCATCTCTGTGGTACTGAACGGTCCAGCTTCATCTCTGTGGTACTGAACGGACCAGCTTCATCTCTGTGGTACTGACCGGACCAGCTTCATCTCTGTGGTACTGACCGGACCAGCTTCATCACTGTGGTACTGAACAGTCCAGCTTCATCACTGTGGTACTGAACGGTCCAGCTTCGTCTCTGTGGTACTGAACGGACCAGCTTCATCACTGTGGTACTGAACGGACCAGTTTCATCACTGTGGTACTGAACGGTCCAGCTTCATCTCTGTGGTACTGAACGGTCCAACTTCATCTCTGTGGTACTGAACGGTCCAGCTTCATCTCTGTGGTACTGAACGGTCCAGCTTCATCACTGTGGTACTGAACGGTCCAGCTTCATCACTGTGGTACTGAACGGTCCAGCTTCATCACTGTGGTACTGAACGGTCCAGCTTCATCTCTGTGGTACTGAACGGATCAGCTTCATCACTGCGGTAATGAACGGACCAGCTTCATCTCTGTGGTACTGAACGGATCAGCTTCATCTCTGTGGTACTGAACGGTCCAGCTTCATCTCTGTGGTACTGAACGGTCCAGCTTCATCTCTGTGGTACTGAACGGATCAGCTTCATCACTGTGGTGCTGAACGGACCAGCTTCATCTCTGTGGTACTGAACGGTCCAGCTTCATCACTGTGGTGCTGAACGGACCAGCTTCATCTCTGTGGTACTGAACGGTCCAGCTTCATCTCTGGTAATGAACGGACCAGCTTCATCTCTGGTAATGAACGGACCAGCTTCATCACTGTGGTAATGAACGGATCAGCTTCATCACTGTGGTAATGAACAGACCAGCTTCATCTCTGTGGTAATGAACGGATCAGCTTCATCACTGTGGTACTGAACGGACCAGCTTCATCACTGTGGTACTGAACGGACCAGCTTCATCTCTGTGGTAATGAACGAACCAGCTTCATCACTGTGGTAATGAACGGACCAGCTTCATCTCTGGTAATGAACGGACCAGCTTCATCTCTGGTAATGAACGGACCAGCTTCATCTCTGGTAATGAACTGTCCAGCTTCATCTCTGGTAATGAACGGTCCAGCTTCATCTCTGGTAATGAACGGACCAGCTTCATCTCTGGTAATGAACGGTCCAGCTTCATCACTGTGGTAATGAACGGACCAGCTTCATCACTGTGGTAATGAACGGACCAGCTTCATCTCTGGTAATGAACGGTCCAGCTTCATCACTGTGGTAATGAACGGACCAGCTTCATCACTGTGGTAATGAACGGACCAGCTTCATCTCTGGTAATGAACGGACCAGCTTCATCTCTGGTAATGAACGGTCCAGCTTCATCTCTGTGGTACTGAACGGACCAGCTTCATCTCTGTGGTACTGACCGGACCAGCTTCATCTCTGTGGTACTGACCGGACCAGCTTCATCACTGTGGTACTGAACAGTCCAGCTTCATCACTGTGGTACTGAACGGTCCAGCTTCGTCTCTGTGGTACTGAACGGACCAGCTTCATCACTGTGGTACTGAACGGACCAGTTTCATCACTGTGGTACTGAACGGTCCAGCTTCATCTCTGTGGTACTGAACGGTCCAACTTCATCTCTGTGGTACTGAACGGTCCAGCTTCATCTCTGTGGTACTGAACGGTCCAGCTTCATCACTGTGGTACTGAACGGTCCAGCTTCATCACTGTGGTACTGAACGGTCCAGCTTCATCACTGTGGTACTGAACGGTCCAGCTTCATCTCTGTGGTACTGAACGGATCAGCTTCATCACTGCGGTAATGAACGGACCAGCTTCATCTCTGTGGTACTGAACGGATCAGCTTCATCTCTGTGGTACTGAACGGTCCAGCTTCATCTCTGTGGTACTGAACGGTCCAGCTTCACTCTGTGGTACTGAACGGATCAGCTTCATCACTGTGGTGCTGAACGGACCAGCTTCATCTCTGTGGTACTGAACGGTCCAGCTTCATCACTGTGGTGCTGAACGGACCAGCTTCATCTCTGTGGTACTGAACGGTCCAGCTTCATATCTGGTAATGAACGGACCAGCTTCATCTCTGGTAATGAACGGACCAGCTTCATCACTGTGGTAATGAACGGATCAGCTTCATCACTGTGGTAATGAACAGACCAGCTTCATCTCTGTGGTAATGAACGGATCAGCTTCATCACTGTGGTACTGAACGGACCAGCTTCATCACTGTGGTACTGAACGGACCAGCTTCATCTCTGTGGTAATGAACGAACCAGCTTCATCACTGTGGTAATGAACGGACCAGCTTCATCTCTGGTAATGAACGGACCAGCTTCATCTCTGGTAATGAACGGACCAGCTTCATCTCTGGTAATGAACTGTCCAGCTTCATCTCTGGTAATGAACGGTCCAGCTTCATCTCTGGTAATGAACGGACCAGCTTCATCTCTGGTAATGAACGGTCCAGCTTCATCACTGTGGTAATGAACGGACCAGCTTCATCACTGTGGTAATGAACGGACCAGCTTCATCTCTGGTAATGAACGGTCCAGCTTCATCACTGTGGTAATGAACGGACCAGCTTCATCACTGTGGTAATGAACGGACCAGCTTCATCTCTGGTAATGAACGGACCAGCTTCATCTCTGGTAATGAACGGTCCAGCTTCATCTCTGTGGTACTGAACGGACCAGCTTCATCTCTGTGGTACTGACCGGACCAGCTTCATCTCTGTGGTACTGACCGGACCAGCTTCATCACTGTGGTACTGAACAGTCCAGCTTCATCACTGTGGTACTGAACGGTCCAGCTTCGTCTCTGTGGTACTGAACGGACCAGCTTCATCACTGTGGTACTGAACGGACCAGTTTCATCACTGTGGTACTGAACGGTCCAGCTTCATCTCTGTGGTACTGAACGGTCCAACTTCATCTCTGTGGTACTGAACGGTCCAGCTTCATCTCTGTGGTACTGAACGGTCCAGCTTCATCACTGTGGTACTGAACGGTCCAGCTTCATCACTGTGGTACTGAACGGTCCAGCTTCATCACTGTGGTACTGAACGGTCCAGCTTCATCTCTGTGGTACTGAACGGATCAGCTTCATCACTGCGGTAATGAACGGACCAGCTTCATCTCTGTGGTACTGAACGGATCAGCTTCATCTCTGTGGTACTGAACGGTCCAGCTTCATCTCTGTGGTACTGAACGGTCCAGCTTCACTCTGTGGTACTGAACGGATCAGCTTCATCACTGTGGTGCTGAACGGACCAGCTTCATCTCTGTGGTACTGAACGGTCCAGCTTCATCACTGTGGTGCTGAACGGACCAGCTTCATCTCTGTGGTACTGAACGGTCCAGCTTCATATCTGGTAATGAACGGACCAGCTTCATCTCTGGTAATGAACGGACCAGCTTCATCACTGTGGTAATGAACGGATCAGCTTCATCACTGTGGTAATGAACAGACCAGCTTCATCTCTGTGGTAATGAACGGATCAGCTTCATCACTGTGGTACTGAACGGACCAGCTTCATCACTGTGGTACTGAACGGACCAGCTTCATCTCTGTGGTAATGAACGAACCAGCTTCATCACTGTGGTAATGAACGGACCAGCTTCATCTCTGGTAATGAACGGACCAGCTTCATCTCTGGTAATGAACGGACCAGCTTCATCTCTGGTAATGAACTGTCCAGCTTCATCTCTGGTAATGAACGGTCCAGCTTCATCTCTGGTAATGAACGGACCAGCTTCATCTCTGGTAATGAACGGTCCAGCTTCATCACTGTGGTAATGAACGGACCAGCTTCATCACTGTGGTAATGAACGGACCAGCTTCATCTCTGGTAATGAACGGTCCAGCTTCATCACTGTGGTAATGAACGGACCAGCTTCATCACTGTGGTAATGAACGGACCAGCTTCATCTCTGGTAATGAACGGACCAGCTTCATCTCTGGTAATGAGCGGACCAGGTTCATCACTGTGGTAATGAACGGACCAGCTTCATCACTGTGGTAATGAACGGACGGTTTTCAATGGTTTTGTTTGTGTCCTTGTTTATGTGTCTTTGTTTGTTTGTGTGTGTGTCCTTGATTGTTTGTGAGTGTGTCCTTGTTTGTTTGTTTGTGTGTCTGTTATGGACCCGAGCCCAACGTCCGGGCACGGAGCAGTGACGACCACGCCATCTGTGGGTCAGCTCCGGAAACCCCCTTCAAATGGACGGCGCCATCAAGTGAGGACAGGAAATACCAGCCACAAGGGCTAGTTTCCCGTCCTAATTAGCTCATAACACAGCCGCTGCTGACCTCTGGTGAGGTGGAGCTTAGACAGCAACGCCATCTATGGAGTGGATAGATGGGCGTTTGGGTCTGAGCCGGTAAGTGACATGGCCTAGAGTGTCCCTAGTACTGATGACATGTCTGATTACAGAGTCGACCTGGGACTGCTGTAATGAACGTTGAGTCAGTCTACCCAAGGCAGCCGTCTTGTCCCCAAGTGTTTGCTGCAGCAGCTGTGAGTCGCCCCCCGGAAGAACACTGTGGTGTTACCCTGCCTGTGACATGGCAGTCGAGGGATTGTAGTACCCGGGACTGACTGCTGGAGACGCTTAACCACTGGGGTGTTGTGGCGATTAGAGTGGTCTGTGGGATCACACGAGGCTCCTGACTAGGGTTCGCGACCTTAGTATCGGTCGTGGAGTGGCCTAACCAGCGCTGCTGTTTGGAACCTGTCAGCTACCGGCTGGACTTGTGGTTGATGGCCTCCACGACGGTGCCCCCAGTGGAACTGTGATTTGGCTGGCCCGTGGCCAGGGTAGACTCAAGAGGATCGAAGGATTCATAGTGAGGCCACAAGAGCACCAAGAGCTTAGCATCGTGAGCACTGTGAACGTCCAGAGTCTTCAGTAGAAGACAACGTTGTACATTATAGTGTTCATTCCTCCCCCTTGTGATAATCTTTATATTATTAATGGTGACGGTGTTAATTATATTATTAAGTTTTTGCCTTTATTTCCCTTCCCCTTTAATTTACTTGCGTTACGGATCACATCCCTTGAAAGCCACTACTAGCTTGGGGCCGGATACTCTACCTCTAACAACATCAGAGAAAGAACCCGGTTGCGACCCGAGAGGGCCGTAACATAATTGGCATCCCCAGCGGGATCCGACCCCTTGTCAAGTATGTTTGACAGGGGTGGTGAAGTGACGTAATCCCTGTAAATAATTCCACCTGTGTGTGACTATTAGGACGTTATAAGTCCTGTGCGGTGCTCGGAGTGACTAAGTGCAGTATTGTGCAGTGCGGTGCTCGCTGTGAGTAAGTGCAATATTGTGTAGTGCGGTGCTCGGTGTGATTCAGTGCAATATTGTAGAGCGATGTGCTCGCTGTGATTAAGTGCAATATTGTGTAGTGCGGTGCCCGGTGATTACGTGCAATATTGGCAAGTGCAGTGTTTGTTGCGATAAAGTGCAATATTGATGTAGAACAGTACTCGGTGCGTTAAGTGCTAAAGTGAAGCGGTGTGTTAAGTGCTAGTGTTCCATCTCGGTGACGATGGCAGAAAAATCGACCATCGACGATCTGGACGATGTTCAGGCTTTTCTGAACAGGGAGGACTGTCTTGCCAGATTAAAATATCTGGGCAAGCAGGAACTCGTACTGGTGAGTGCCTACCTGGAGATCAAAATACGTGCCAGTGATTCACGTGTGGAGATCTTGTCCAAGGTTCACCGGCATTTGAAGGCCGAAGAAAAACAGGAAGATGAGGCACAAGGTACAAAAGAAGGTGAGGAAATAGCTTCCACTGAAAAGGAAGATAAAGGCAGTGACATTGACAGTAATGCAGGTGAGCTAAATATAAGTTTACTTACAGTCAAAATGCGTGCCTTGGAAATAAATCGTGAGATAGAAAGGAAGAAGTTAGAAATAGAACGAGAATTAAAAGATAAAGAAATGGAGATGAAAGATAAAGAATTGGTGATGAGGCGTTTAGAATTAGAAAGAGAAGAAAGAAGAGAAGAGCGAGAAAGAGAAGAGAAACGAGAGAGAGAAGAGCGAGAAAGGGAAGAGAAACAGCGAGAGAGAGAAGAAAAAGAAAGACAGAGACAACATGAACTAGAAGTATTGCGGTTAGGTGGTGGGAGGCAAAGAATGGAAACAAGTGTTTTCGATCCGGTAAGGAACATCAAAATGGTCCCAAAATTCAATGAGAAGGAAGTGTCGAAGTTCTTCGCGGCCTTCGAGAAAGTCGCTGCCTCTTTGGAGTGGCCAAGGGAGAATTGGGCCATCATGATACAGTCAGTCTTGACTGGGAAGGCCCAAATCGCCTACTCCACGTTGTCCCTTGACGACTCCGGCGATTATGACAAGGTGAAGAAGGTAGTGCTCATGGCGTACCAATTGGTACCTGAGGCTTACAGGCAGAAGTTCAGGAACCTGAAAAAGACCTCAGAGCACACTTTCACCGAATTCGCCACTATCAAGGAGCGACTTTTCCAGGAATGGTGTGCCTCTCGGAAGGTGGAGACCAAAGAAGATCTCGAGCAGCTCATACTGTTAGAGGACTTCAAGGATTGTTTGTCTGGAGATCTAAAGACGTACCTAGAAGAGCAGCAAGTAGAGACCTTACGTGCGGCAGCCACCATGGCTGAAGAGTACATCTTAACGCATAGGCCTTCTGCTAAGTACGTCCCTAGGAATTACCCACGCCGGTTTGACAAACCTCATCAGGAAGAGGAGAGACCCGTCCCACGAAGCGCTGAGAAGACGCCCCCAAGTAGCCCTCGAAGGACCAGTCCTAGTAGTCCGAAACACCGGAGTCCGAGGAGGAATATGGTGTGCTGGACTTGTGGGCAGAAAGGGCATGTAGCTGCTATGTGCCGAGGCAGAAGAGGTAGCGGCCCACGTAGGGAGGTGATGTTGATGAGCTGCGTAACACCACCAGAGGGAACCCCCGTCCCTGATGACTAGTCAGGAAAAACCAGGATTGTTTGCCCCTCACACTTCAAGCGGGTATGTAACGAGTGATCATACTGGTAGATCAGTAGTAGTGCTCAGAGATAGTGGAGCAGCCCAGTCCCTGATCGTGAGTAGCTCGTTACCCGAGAGAGTGAGGGTAGATGGGAGACAAAAGGTTGTCCTGGTTGGGTTTCCTAGGACGCAGTACATCGCCCCCTTAGTGCCGGTACATCTCGACTCGCCTTACTTTAGCGGCACATGTGCGTTGGCAGTAGTCGATACCCTACCTATAGCAGGGATTGACGTGATACTAGCCAACGACTTGGTGACAGATTGGAGCACCAATCATCCCAAGATTGTGGACGAGTCGGCCGGAACAGCAAGGTCTGAGGTAACAGCAGGCAGTGGTAATATCCAGGTACAGTCAGACCCGGAACTAAATAGTATGTTTAATCCTTCCTTTCGCCTACAGATTGACAACATCCTAGCAGAGCCTCCTGATTCTTCTCCCGACGAGGAACAAGGTAGCAGAAGCGACTGAGCAAGAAGAGAGGTCTCGTGTGCAAGCACCCACGGATACCCCAGAGTCTGGAGCAAAGGCGGATGTGTACTTGCGGTATGGCAAAGTACAGCAGTCATTGAACCAGCCAGACATTCCCCAGACGTCGGAGGTATGTGAAGTATGTACAAAGGTTCTAGTGCCCTCTTCGGTCCAAACCAGGCTAATGGTTATAGCCGGCTATGGACATTTCAAGCTCAGGAAACTTGTCCCTAAATTAACCAAATGTTTCTTAGCGGTATTTTTTGTTCTTGTATGTGTTCTCAGTAAGGACCAGTGGACGACCCGACGGATGGTGGCTCCCATAAACACCATGAAGAGATCCCAGGGATTGGAGACGTGCACTGTGAGTGTTGCAGTCGAAGAAGGGACCTGGAAGGTGATGGTAGATACAGGAGGTACGAGATATGATATTATGAGTGACTGTTTCTGACAGGTTGACACCCCCCGCGTGATTGCTGAGCCTAGATGCAGCGTTATACGGAACGTTGGTCGACCTGACGGTGGCAGAGCAGACATCATCTATGGTGTACAAGCAGCTCTGTTGGAACTAGGTGTGGGCCTAGTAGGCGAGTGTGTAGTAAGTACTGACTTGCCTACTGTCGCTGTCACTCTATATGATCAGACCCTTGTATTCCAGGTTCCCGTCTCCCTGAAGGACTGCTGGAACGGTACCAGAAATGCCGTTTGTAACCAGCCATCATCGGTGTCACGACACAGGGAAGTGTCGATTCACCCCAGATCGTGTCTACACCAATCCTTACTCGAGAGAGGTGAGATTATGCTCCGGATTAACATCTCGGTGGAGGTGTGGAAAAGTACATCAGGCAGGTCATTGCCTTACATCTGCAAGTTTCCTTTGTGCGAGAGTTCCCCAGTAGTACAGTTCTGTGGACAAGGCAGCCTCGCCACTCCAGTTCTTAGTGTACATGAGTCCATTTGGAGTTGTGTCCCCGTACTAATTTGGTTTGTGTTTCTCTTTATAGAACCCCAAACCAAATTCTTTTTGGTGGGGAGGTGTTACGGACCCGAGCCCAACGTCCGAGCACGGAGCAGTGACGACCACGCCATCTGTGGGTCAGCTCCCGAAACCCCCTCCAAATGGACGGCGCCATCAAGTGAGGACAGGAAATACCAGCCACAAGGGCTAGTTTCCCGTCCTAATCAGCTCATAACACAGCCGCTGCTGACCTCTGGTGAGGTGGAGCTTAGACAGCAATGCCATCTATGGAGTGGATAGATGGGCGTTTGGGTCTGAGCCGGTAAGTGACGTGCCCTAGAGTGTCCCAATTACTGATGACGTGTCTGATTACAGAGTCGACCTGGGACTGCTGTAATGAACGTTGAGTCAGTCTACCCAAGGCAGCCGTCTTGTCCCCAAGTGTTTGATGCAGCAGCTGTAAGTCGCCCCCCGGATGAACACTGTGGTGTTACCCTGCCTGTGACGTGGCAGTCGAGGGATTGTAGTACCCGGGACTGACTGGTGGAGACGCTTAACCACTGGGGTGTTGTGGCGAGGAGAGTGGTCTGTGGGATCACACGAGGCTCCTGACTAGGGTTCGCGACCTTAGTATCGGTCGTGGAGTGGCCTAACCAGCGCTGCTGTTTGGAACCTGCCAGCTACCGGCTGGACTTGTGGTTGATGGCCTCCACGACGGTGCCCCCAGTGGAACTGTGATTTGGCTGGCCCGTGGCCAGGGTAGACTCAAGAGGATCAAAGGATTCATAGTGAGGCCACAAGAGCACCAAGAGCTTAGCATCGTTAGCACCGTGAACGTCCAGAGTCTTCAGTAGAAGACAACGTTGTACATTATAGTGTTTATTCCTCCCCCCCTTGTGATAATCTTTATATTATTAATGGTGACGGTGTTAATTATATTATTAAGTTTTTGCCTTTATTTCCCTTCCCCTTTAATTTACTTGCGTTACGGATCACATCCCTTGAAAGCCACTACTAGCTTGGGGCCGGATAACCTTACTCTACTAACATCAGAGAAAGAACCCGGTTGCGACCCGAGAGGGCCATAACAGTGTCCTTGTTTGTTTGTGTGTGTGTCCTTGTTTGTGTGTGTGTCCTTGTTTGTGTGTGTGTGTGTGTTCTTGTTTGTGTACTCACCTAGTTGTACTCACCTAGTTGTGTCTGCAGGATCGAGCATTGACTCTTGGATCCCGCCTTTCGAGCATCGGTTGTTTACAGCAATGACTCCTGTCAAATTTCCCTATCATACCTAGTTTTAAAATTATGAATAGTATTTGCTTCCACAACCTGTTCCTGAAGTGCATTCCATTTTCCCACTTGTCTCACGCTAAAAGAAAACTTCCTAACATCTCTTTGACTCATCTGAGTTTCAAGCTTCCATCCATGTCCCCTCGTTCTTTTACTATTCCGTGTGAACATTTCGTCTATGTCCACTCTTTCAATCCCTCTGAGTATTTTATACGTTCCTATCATGTCCCCCCCTCTCCCTTCTTATTTCTAGTGTCGTAAGGCACAGTTCCCTTAGGCGCTCCTCATACCCCATCCCTCGTAGCTCTGGGACGAGTCTCATTGCAAACCTTTGAACCTTTTCCAGTTTCATTATATGCCTCTTCAGATGGGGACTCCATGATGAGGCGGCATACTCTAAGACTGGCCTCACGTAGGCAGTGTAAAGCGCCCTAAATGCCTCCTTACTTAGGTTTCTGAATGATGTTCTAATTTTTGCCAGTGTAGAGTACGCTGCTGTCGTTATCCTATTTACATGTGCTTCATGAGATAGATTAGCTGTTACGTCCACCCCCAGGTCTCTTTCGCGCGTCGTCACAAGTAGGCTGTTCCCCCTTCATTGTGTACTGTCCCTTTGGTCTCCTATCTCCTAGTCCCATTTCCATAACTTTACATTTGCTCGTGTTGAATTCCAGTAGCCATTTCTCTGACCATCTCTGCAACCTGTTCAGGTCCTCTTGGAGGATTCTGCAATCCTCATCTGTCACAACTCTTCTCATCAACTTTGCGTCATCCGCAAACATCGAGATGTAGGACTCTACTCCTGTAAACATGTCGTTAACTTATACAAGAAATAGAATTGGTCCCAGCACCGATTCTTGAGGTACTCCACTTGTTACTGTTCGCCAGTCCGACTTCTCGCCCCTTACCATAACTCTTTGGCTCCTTCCTGTTAGGTAGTTCCTTATCCATGCTAGGACCTTTTCCCCCACCCCCGCCTGCCTCTCGAGCTTGAACAGCAGTCTCATGTGCGGTACTGTATCAAAGGTTTTTTGGCAGTCCCGAAATATGCAGTCTGCCCAACCATCTCTGTCCTGTCTTATCCTCGTTATTTTATCATAGAATTCCAGAAGGTTTGTTAGGCACGATTTCCCTGTCCAGAACCCATGTTGATGTTTGTTCACAAACCTAATGTTCTCCAGGTGTGCAACCAGTCGTAGCCTAATTATTCTTTCCAGTATTTTACAGGGGATGCTTGTCAGTGATACAGGTCTATAGTTAAGTGCCTCCTCCCTATCGCCTTTCTTGAAGATCGGCACGACATTTGCCTTCTTCCAGCAACTGGGCAATTCTCCCGACATAAGTGACTCATTAAAGATCGTTGCCAGAGGCAAGCTGAGGGCCTGCGCTGCTTCTTTTAGTATCCACGGTGATACTTTGTCTGGTCCAACTGCTTTAGTTGCATCTAGAGTTGTCGACTGTTTCATTACCTCCTCTGCTGTCACCTCTATATCTGATAGTCTTTCATCTAGGGGTAACCCCTTCCAACAATGGGAGCTGCTCATGCTCGGTAGTGAACACTCCGTGGAAACTGGCATTCAGTGCCTCACAGATTTCCTTGTCACTTTCAGTATATGCCCCCTCTGTCTTCCTTAGTCTTGTCACCTGGTCGTTCACCGACATTTTTCTCCTTATATGACTGTGTAGTAACTTAGGTTGTTTTTTCGCTTTGATTGCAATATCGTTCTCATAGTCCCTTTCCGGTGTTCGTCTTATGTTAATGTAATCGTTCCTAGCTCTGTTGCATCTGATCATGTTGTCCTCTGTCCTTTGTCTTCTGTACTTCCTCCACTCCTGCCTGCTGGCCATTTTTGCTTCCTGACACTGTCTATTAAACCATAGGTTATCATATTCCTTCTTATTTTTTCCCTTTACTGTTGGTATAAATCTCTCTTCGGCCTCCTGGCATTTCTGTATGACTAGGTCCATCATATCTTGGACTGTTTTTCCTCTAATTTCTTCCTCCCACTGCACTTCACCCAGATGGTCCCTTATCCTCTTATAGTCCCCTTTCCTGTAGTCAACTCTCCTTTCCCAGATTTCTTGTTCCATGGTCATAAGTTTGAATTCCATCATGTAGTCAAAGACTAGGACACAATGGTCACTGGCCCCTAGAGGTACTTCATGCTCTAAATTCTCGATATCTTCTACGTTCTGTGTGAAAATCAGGTCTAATAGGCTCGGTGCATCTCCTCCTCTTTCCCTTGTGTCTTTCTTCACATGTTGTGTTAGGAAATTCCTGTCTATAACATCTACTAATTTTGCTCCCCATGTTTCGTCCCCTCCATGGGGATTCCTTGATTCCCAATTTATCTCTCCATGATTTAGGTCCCCCATGATCAGCAGCTTCGCTCTCTTTCTGTGGGCTAGTGTTGCAGCCTTCTGCAGTTCATCTATACATGCCTTGTTGTTGTCATCATACTCCTGCCTGGGTCTTATACTGTTTGGTGGGGGATTGTAGATTACCAAGATCACAATCTTCCTCCCATCTACTGTCAGAGTTCCATGTATGAAGCTTGTGCACTCATTGGTAACCCGATTTCCCAGGTCTTCAAACTTCCATTTCCGCTTTATTAGGAGTGCCACTCCCCCTCCCTGTCTCTGTGTCCTCTCTTTTCTTATCACCTGGTACCCTTCAGGAAAGATTGCATCTGAGATCATGTCATTAATTTTAGTTTCCACAATTGCAACTATGTCAGGAGCTGCTTCACTCACTCTTTCTTTTATCTCTTCTGCTGTATTAGATACCCCATCAGCATTGGTGTACTAAACCTTGAGATTCTTCATGGAAACTCTTGTACCAGAGTTCTTCCTTTCTCTGGGGGTCTGGGGGGATCTGGGGGGTGTCTGGGGGGTGACTGGGGGCAGGGGGGATCTGGGGGGTGTCTGGGGGATGACTGGAGGCGGGAAGAATCCGGGGGATGTCCGGGGGGATCCGGGGGGTGTCTGAGGGGGTCCGGGGGGTGTATGGGGGTGAAAGAGGTCAGGAGGGGTGCTTGGGGGGCTAATGGGGGCTGGGCTTCTAGGAAGGTAGGTAGGAGGGTCTGGGATAGGGCCTGGGTAGGTAGGTCTGGAGTAGGAAGGGCATACTGGGTCTGAAGATTAGGGAGGGTCTGATAGGCATAGAGGGGTTGGGAGATAGCGTAAGGTTATTTTTTTTGGGGGGGGGGGGAGTAAAGAGGAAGGAGAGGCATAGGTGAAGGGAAGTATAGAAGTGGGAAATACAGTGAGAGGTATGAAAGCAGGCGGGCTGTCCGCCTTGCTGACACGATGTGTGGGTGTTGGCAGCTAAGCTAAGCTGGCTCCCTCTTGTCAGGGAGCTGTGAGTGTGTGAGAGGTTCTTCACATGTGTTTCACCATATATGGATGTCCATAGATGAATACTGTGTAGCATTCATATATACACACTACGATGCTTCCACACATGTTATTCTGTTTAAGGCACTTTATTTTATTATTATTATTTATTGAGTTGTCATACATACATATTATTTGTCGAGTTGTTCATACATACACATATATGAACTGTTCATATATATACATATATAACTCATCAGGGTATTATATACTGTGGGGCGGGGTTTTCGTCCAGAGAATCGAGGCTCTTGGGCCACCAGCTGTGGGAGCGGGGCGTCTCATCTTGGAGTAATCTTTCAAACATTGGGTCCTCTAACATTTCGATGGTGTTCCATACCCTGATGGCTTGGTGCTGCAGTCTGATGTTTAGTGGCTGTGTGTTCAGGAGTTCGTGGAGCTACTGGATTGTCTGATCATATGGTGGACGGTGTTTTGCTGCTCTCCTTAGCGCCTTATTTTGTACTGCTTGCAGTTTCTGCATGTTAGTTTTCTTTATGGTGTGTAGTGGTACTGGGGGATATTCTAGATGCGGCCGAACTAGAGCCTTATATAGGTGGATCTGAATGTTAGTACTGAGGCTTCGGAATCTTCTCAGTTTTCGTAATGCTGCTTTGGCTTTGTTTAGTCGGTCCCTTACATGAATTTGTATCCCTGTTCTATTTATCATACGTCCCAGTATTCTGCCTACCTCCGCATATTGGATCGGCTGGTTATCAAGGATGATGGGGTCCGGGTTTCTTTTCGCAATGTGTATTATTTGGAACTTTTGTTTGTTGGTGCTAATTTTCCATTGCTTCTCAAAGTTGTTTATGAGTTCAATTGCCGCCTTGGTCTTGTCGGCTAGTAGCGGCTTTCATGGGCCCGGTTAGCATATTATTTGGGTAACACCATCAGCGTATGTGATGTATTCTCCATGTTGGGGTTGGGGTAGGTCAGCTGTATATATGTTGAATAGAGCGGGGGAGAGGCAGCTTCCTTGTGGTACTCCACTTTTCAGTTCTATTACGTCACCCAAGTAGCTGCCGATATTAGGCCTAGCAGTTCTATTGTCTATAAAGCTGCAGAGTAAGGTTGGGAGTCAGATAGAGGTTGAGAAGTTGGGAGGGGGAAGGATAGAGTGGGTGGGGGGAACCTCCCACCCCCTCGCAAGGGTGGGGGGTCACATGGAAGGAGAGGGGATGAGGAGGGGTGAGGGCTAGATAGGTTTTGGGGGTTGAGGGGATGAGGGCTGGGTGGGTTCTTGGGGTTGAGGGGATGAGGGCTCGGTGGGTTTTGGGGGTTGAGGGAATGAGGGCTGGACGGGTTTTGGGGGTTGAGGTGATGAGGGGGTCCTTGGAATGTGGGATGAATTTGACTGCAGTGGGGTCAGAGGGGTCAAGGGAGGTGTTGGGGAGATAAGCAGGGGCAGGCAGGGCTGATTTGGGGAGGGAGTGACCTGAGAAGGTGTGAGCTGGTTAGCATGGGGTGGATTAGCACTGGGGTGTGTAGCTACGCTCAAATGGGAAGAGTTGTATTGTTGTTTGCTTGCTCTGTGGGCTATCTGCCCCTCCTTCGTCGTGAATTTGTCAATATATACGTTGTAGTAATTTTCGCTACCTCTGAGTAAGTGTTTGTGATGCAGTATGTAATTATTATAGACTGTGGGTTGGTTGGTGTTGTCGTCGTTGATCCTTCTCTACGGACAACCCAACCCACAACTCGGTAGAGTGCTTATACTAGGAGATCACCCTTGGCGCTTCTGGCTCTTGGAGAGGGGCTCAACGTCACACGTTTAGGGGATGCGGCTCCAACACTTAGCCTCGTTGTCACGTGCACACACCCACTCGAGCCGCCGTGACTCCCCACTCTCTCCTTAGGTGATATGATCTCCTCAATCCCCTTTTTGACTTATTAGTATTACCTTTTACCCTGTCCACGGCAGTGGTTCTTGGTTCTTTCTCTCTCTCTCTCCTTCTTTACTACCTCCTGGGAAGCCTCACTAGGACAAGGGCAAACACCAGCAAATTGTGACACATTTACTGGACAAAGCACATACACGATACATACATACATATAATAATAATGAATCCTATACTCTATAATATCACAATCAGGTTGCACTCCAACACCATCAGAACTCTATTATCAGCTTATCAAGTGGTATCCTATCTCCTGGTTCACCACCTGATACTATTAACCTCCTCAAGTTGGTCAAGCCTACATACACTGTTGCACTATCAGCAAGATAATGTACATATAGAAAACCAGCATTTGAATGCAATAACATATATCAGTACAAATGTTCATTGATACACAACAATGATTAATCGATCAATATCAGTCCCAGAACGCATACATCTGTAGGTAATCCAGCCTACGACTGTAACTCTAAACTTCAGTATAAAAACTCCTTGACATAAGAATGCCAACAGTCACTCACCTCTCACTGCGTCTTGCACGCTAATGACAACCAAACACTATCAACTCCCTATAAGTAATCCACCAGAACTTCCCCTTCCACCTCTGGAAGTTCACAACCCTAATATCCTTAGGTTCTTCCGGGCTTCACTACCAGGATCCTCTGCAGCTCCTCCAGGCTGCTATCATGAAGTTTCCTTGAGCAACTACGGTGCTTCACCCTTCTGCTAGGGTCTTCCACAGCTCTCTTGGCTGCTACACCATGAAGTTTCCTCGAGCAACTATGGTGCTTCTCCACCTCTACAGAAGCACGTGACACTCCTCTTCACTGCTTCTTCTCCTCACAGCTCGAGGTCCTCTGCTCCACTACCTTGGAGTCTCATCAGCTACTTCATCTGCTGGCTTCGAAGTTTTCAGCAACTTCTTCCCCAAAAGACAAACCTGCAACCCATCGACACTCCAATAAAATGTTCCCCTTTAACACATAAACAAAAATAACCACACAATATGCTTGCCTCAAACCTCTATCTGTTCTCTACATACAGTGAGAGTGGACTCCCCCGTTTTGGGCGGGTCCATACTCCACCTCGCCTGGCAGCGGTCCTCACTCGCTGGGAGGGTCTTCCTCCGTCAAGAGCCAGGCTCCCTCAGTCGTCCGCCAGCGCTCAGAGGGGGCGGACGTCGCTCCGTGCTCCTCCCTCTTCACTCTCCTATTTCAGGCTTTCTGCCTTATTAAAACATGTCTAACTTATAAACAAACATTGCTACCGTCGCTGGGCACACGACCAACTACAAGTGATCACTATGAACTGGCGTATATCGTGCTTACCACAGATTAACTGATCGAGGGCGCTTTTCCTCTGACGGCGTCTGGTCAGGGCGCTCCACACAGCCCACGAAAATGCCTCTGAGTAGCTTATTAAACTCTCCTCGCCGTCCAAGACTTGACACCACAACGTTCTCAGCTCAATTCCACAGCTGGCACGTCTGCACACTTCTCTTCTCTTAGAGATATATCACCAGGAGTTCCCTTCTGGCGGGAGCTCAAATGGAGCGCGGCTTCCCCCTGCGATGTCTGGCACTCAAGTGAGGTCAAGGTCCTCCGGAAGCGAGCCTCACGCCTCCAGCAAAATGTCCACATCTCCTAGCCAGTCATTTATCTATTTTCTTCTGCATTGCCCATAATCTCAAACTGTTATACATATCCAACCAGCCATTTTACATATGGGTTATCACCTCAATATTCGCTAGACCTTCTAATCAGGTCAGGCTTGACGAATAACTCTCAAGGAGGGAGACTCGTTTCTCCTGTAGGCTGAGATCATAACAGTAATCCACTGTCTGTGGATTGTGTCCTTGTTTGTGTGTGTGTCCTTGTTTGTGTGTGTGTCCTTGTTTGTGTGTGTGTCCTTGTTTGTGTGTGTGTCCTTGTTTGTGTGTGTGTCCTTGTTTGTGTGTGTGTGTCCTTGTTTGTGTGTGTGTGTCCTTGTTTGTGTGTGTGTCCTTGTTTATGTGTGGTTGTTGTGTGGTGTGACAGCGTGCCCGTGTCGTGGCAGCCTGTGAGTGAGCAAGCACCTGTCTCGTTTATCACCTGTCCCATTAACTCTCCACTAAATTAATTACCTGCGGTGATAGAGAGCCTACCTGGCAGGAGGTAACGCTAATTATCTGCGGTGATAGAGCCTACCTGGCAGGAGGTAACGCTAATTATCTGCGGTGATAGAGCCTACCTGGCAGGAGGTAACGCTAATTATCTGCGGTGATAGAGCCTACCTGGCAGGAGGTAACGCTAATTATCTGCGGTGATAGAGCCTACCTGGCAGGAGGTAACGCTAATTATCTGCGGTGATAGAGCCTACCTGGCAGGAGGTAACGCTAATTATCTGCGGTGATAGAGCCTACCTGCAGGAGGTAACGCTAATTATCTGCGGTGATAGAGCCTACCTGGCAGGAGGTAACGCTAATTATCTGCGGTGATAGAGAGCCTACCTGGCAGGAGGTAACGCTAATTATCTTCGGTGATAGAGCCTACCTGGCAGGTGGTAACGCTAATTATCTGCGGTGATAGAGAGCCTACCTGGCAGGAGGTAACGCTAATTATCTGCGGTGATAGAGAGCCTGCCTGGCCGGAGGTAACGCTAATTATCTGCGGTGATAGAGAGCCAACCTGGCAGGAGGTAACGCTAATTATCTGCGGTGATAGAGAGCCTACCTGGCAGGAGGTAACGCAAATTAATTATCTTTTCTTTATTAATTCGCGTAATGGTGATCTGTGTTGTCCTTGAACCTTCGCCTCTTTCTTGGCAGTCTTTCTCCTGTGAGTAGTTGTTGGTGCTATTGGTTCCTTCTCTGTGAGTGGTGGGTTACCACATCGTTATTTCAACGATAGCAGAGTCACCATAAATAGCCAGATTACTCACCATTACTCACCATGGTACTCATTTTGCTGTACCAAAGCAAACAGAAATGAAGTTATAATTGTTTAATTAATATATGAACGAATAGAGGAAAGGTGAGTGGACTTTAGAAGCTCCAATACCTGTTTATCCACTAATGTGTTCTTACCTTGAACGTCCTCCAGCACAACCTCTCTCTAACATGTGCCTACATTAGCACTAACAACACTACACCAGTACAGTACCAACACTAATCTCTGTAAGCACTATTACGCTACACAAAACCCTCTCTGTAACCCCTGCTGTATTACTCAAATTACTCACCATTCGGTTCAAACACCGGTTTAGGACATGATAATCTCATGAATATTTTATAAGTGGATAAATTCATAACTATTTCAGGAATATTCTGTATTGGATTCTGAAATAGACTCCTCACAGACTCTGTCGTGTGCCGTCTGTCGTGTCAGGTAACGACACACAGAATTCACAGCATCATTCTGATCAAATTAATCTTGGGACATTCAGACCAGGACTTTATGCAGCTTCAGGACGACTTGGACAGATTGTTAAAACGGACTGTACATTAGCGGATGGACAGTTATGAGGACAAATGTTGGAGCTGACAGCTGAACAACGGGGAAATACGACATTTCTGAGACGATGATGGATTTAAAATTCAATGTTTTCATTTTCAAAATGTTGCTAATTGGATTCTAGTGATTATTTATAGACGCTCTAGTAACTGGTTATCTAAAGGTTGTCATCAGCTGTACCTGTTATGTCAGGCCACGATCATACAGTTCAGAATTAGAATCACCTGCCTTAAGGTTTTCAGAAGTAGAATCACCTGCCTTAAGGTTTTCAGAATTAGAATCAACCTGTTGGAAATTTCCAACACTAATACAATACTATTGTATTATAATAAATCATTATTATTATATACTAACTACAGTATTTACTAAATTTACTAACAGTAGTGTCAACATAAACTAACCATTATATCTGCGTATTAATGCTAGAATTCTTACGAAATAAAGCACCAACATTGCGTCAGATAATGTCTAGTTAAACACATTTATTACCAATGTGCCAGAGAATTGAATGTGGTTCTCTAAAATCATCAGTATTCCGTGTGATAATTATTTACGGATAACATAACTCCCAAATAATTCTAAATCGAGAGTTTTTAGTTACAATTGTTATCAAGTAATAGTTTTTCTGTCACGCGTGAATGCCATGGAGAAAACTAAAATCTTCTCCATTTCTCGTTTAACACCATAAGACGAGAAAGCGATAATATTTCACAACCTAGAATCACAACCCAGTCCTTATTAAAGTATTTCAACCACAATTGCGTGAAATAGTTGTATTCGTGAATTAATAATTTCTGTGGTGAATGCGAGACGCGGGTTGGAGGAGGAGGAGACGCCATTGTGGAACCAGCGGGTGCAGCGTGCATGCTTGGAGAACGGAAAGTCGTGGCGTCAGAGTCTGAGACACGTGGCGTTGGGGAGTTATCAGCAAGAATTACACTGATACCCAACTAATAACGAATAATTATTCTTCCACGTGCTCCATAGTGCTCGGCCAATCAATAACGCGTCGAGAATCAAGCCAAACTCTCAATCACGTGCACAACACCGTGGAAGTCTGGGACTGATAGACGCGACATCGGCAGACTTCAGCAGTTACTGCGCTCATGCTAAGTATATTTTCTTTCTTGATGCATCATTAGAGACTGTATATTTCGTGGGTAGTCTGTCGTTATATAGTAGGACGACACCAAATTCAACGTTAGTACCGCATTAATATTTTTTTTCTGTTTTCATAAATATTGAGATCTAAGTAGCCTAGTTCAATGCTACGTAATATCCTTTAAATTACAGCTCGTATGTGAGGAGTCAACGAGTCGTTAACCGCATTCGTGTTATTCACCTCTAATGGCTTCTATGTGGAGATCCTGAGATCACGAGGACGAAGCACGAACGATGTCATAGAAATCGTCTTAAAGCTAAGACTTTTTGTACACATTTAATTATTCCATTTTATTATACAAATTCACAAGATTATCATATCGAATATTTTACCATATGATTATTGGAAATTGATGTGTTTACTTAGAGGATTGCTCTTTAATTTTAATAATCATTAATATTCTCTATTTGAATTTACCTATTGATTCTATAATATTTTAGGTCATAATATTATTTACTTAACAATGAACTGGTGACGAACCACACTAGTTCCTAGACGTATATGAAGTTCTAGTAATACCCTGCCAATGTAGGTGTTTGAGGCTCTGACTTTAGTTAATTAATCATACAGTCCATTATTTATTTAAGTGATTATTATTTCTAATACCTATCCATAGACACTGGTTTTTCCTTGTGTTTTCCAATGATCACTTTTTATTAGTTTCCCTCTTTACTCAAAAGTGGGTGGTCCTTCGTTATTAAATTAAATAATTAAATAATTGAGTCAAGCCCCAGATATCCCACATTTTGGTCGACTTCGAACCGGATACATACTAATTAGTAATAACTAATCACCGTGTGAAGTAGTCTAGACTAACCACATTTTATTAATTGTGTCTACCGGCAGTGTACCACATAGGTTAGCCTAATTCACACCAATTCATTTGCTACTTATACCTCATGTATAAGGTAGCACTCGTGGACACAGTCAATTACCCACAACACTTAGACCTATACCTCATACTGAAGTAAGAATCTTCAGGTCACCCGGAGCAACAGCTCATAACTTCTATATTAATTCCTCACTAACACCAATTATGTGTTAACCATTATTGTGCTATACAAATATTTCAATTTACGGCTGTCAGCAGACTGTCCATTATAGCCTAAATTCAATCCATAATTACTGATTCACTCAAGTCAGTGGATTCATTAACATTTTAGGATCCAGTATACTAATACAAATTGCTGATCCCATACTAAATAATCATTACTAACCCTGATAACATTTTATTCCACAATTAGGAAGTACATCCAGGAGTTAAATATTATTTACGGCAGTAGAATACTTGCCAAACAATTAATTCTCTTGTGTTCATTTAATTTCTTATACATAATTTCTACCAGTGTATATATTATATAAAATTACAAAATCCAAAAACATAGCAGTATTTGCACATTGTTGCACCATATTTATTGTAGTTATTATGCCAACCCAACAGAGGTAGGATATTTCAGACTGACACGGTACTAAGATATGTACAAATCCAGTCTACACCATTAGCTACATTAATAGGTAGGATTATTACCTAACTAGTACTGTTAGACAGTGCTGGTGCATTATTATTTTATGTAGTGCTGACCCGAATGGGTGGGATTAACCATTTATTGTGTAATTATATTTTATTGCATATTTCCTGCAAGCAGCTGCAGCCGAAGCTGTAATTAAAGCTGAGGCTAAGCACGAAGCCTCGAGCCAATACAAGTAATGGTCATAATTACTCACACCAGCCTTCTAGAGTAAGTGCTAACAATGAGAAGACTGTTATAAACCTTGTACACCAATTACTAGATTTATCTCCACCAGAACAATCAGTTGACTCTTTACAAGCCTTTAGTTTTCAGCTTGAGTCACTGTTAAATTCCTTCAGTAAAGAGGTGGATCACCCAACTGCTGAGTGGATGACTAAAATTATCATCCAAAGAAAATTGTCTGGTGACACACTCAATAAGTTATATGTATACCAGAATGGTAATGCCCTGTCAATGCAGGATATATTTACAGGTTTGAGCAATATAAGCAATAATACAGCAAACCAGGCACTTAATGCCTTCTGAATGCACCGAAACTGTACCCACATCAGTTTCCTTACCTGGAACTCCTAAAGTGACACTGTCACCAGGTAATAAGGGTACTAATAATCGATGTAATAACAATAAGTCAAACACTGATTCATCAGTAAGGCCCTAGAGCCCCATAGGTGCTCCTAAGAGACCTAATAGTCCAAAGAGCACTCGCAAGAACCCAGTAATTGATCCCCAGAGTACATCAAGTACTCATAAGAGAATAAATAACAAGCCAATGCAAGCAACAAAACCATCACAACCTGCAAGTTCTGATTTACCTAAACCGGTAACCCCTAAACAAGCTGTAGGATGGGGAATATGCTTGCTTTGCAATCAAAAACATTCTCTGTACAAATGTACTAATTACCCTAATAGAGACACAAGAGTCAGACGACTCAAACAGTTACACAAATGTACTAGGTGTCTCAAATCACATAATGTTAATAGCTGTGACACCCCACTGAACACCTGCAATAGGTGTAGAAGGGGCAAACATCATGCTGCACTGTGCAAATTAATTAGGACAAATTATGTCAATCCTAGAATAGGAGGTAGAGAATCTACACCAGTACAGTGCTGCAAGGTGCGAGATGTGTACAGCGTAATTTCACAAGCATCTCAAGTGGATGCTGCTTTGCCTACTGCCCAACTTCAAGTAAAGAACAAAGGAGCCAAGATCACCACTCGTGGACTATTTGATCAAGGTTCCCAGAGAACTTTCATAACTCAGAAAGCGGCAGAGGCACTCAATTTACAACCAATCAGACAGGTAAAATTAAACTTGTCAGGGTTCATGATAAATCGAGGAACCCATGAATACTCAGTAGTTCAACCGCTTGTACGACTAGGTAGTCATGTCAAGGCTGTCCAAGCCATTGTTGTAGATCAAATACCTTTTGACCTAAATATTAAGGGTCTGGGGTACACAGCCCACTTCCTGCAGGAACGTGAAATTAATTTGGCTGACAACAAGTTAACGTCTGACCGCCTTAACAATGTAGATGTACTAGTAGGAGCAGACTACTATTACCAGTTCATAACTGGACATGTTAAACGATTGGGCATGAATATGCTCCAATCTGCAGGTGGCTACTTACTTACTGGTAAAGTTCTGAATGTGAACAAGGCTAGGCCTGCCAACAATAATAAATTAGTTAGCAGTAAATCAATTCTCCAGCAGCCAGCTAAAATGAGAAACACAGCTGAGTAATAAACCCAGATTGAATATAGTACAATTAGTATTCGCCAAGATGTTTCATAGCTCTCAGTAGAAAACCAGTGGTCCGTACCTAAACAAGTACAATTCACAGTGACCAAGCCATTGAATCCACTGCAGACCTAGAATTATTCTCGACAAGTAATAATTGACCACACTCAGTCTCCCTAGGTAATTGATAATATTAGGCTAGAGAATCTAGCACTCCCTAGGTAATTAATAATATTAGGCTAGAGAATCTAGCACTCAATGCTTCTAGCATTTCCTGAATTTAGCAATACTATGAAGTCATCAAGCAACTTCTATAATTATAAATTCACTGGGACTAAGGTCCAAAATACTTGCGCTTAAGGTTTGCCAAGAAAACCTTATTAATACAATGTTTTCTGCACTAAGAGTTAGTGAAAAAACTTGCATCAATTTTTGTTTGAGTTGTTTTCTTTCGTTTCTGCTTAATTATTGTAGGAGCGCAGCACGAACAAACTTGCAAACTTACCAATACGTAAGTGAGTCTACAGAGAACTAATAACCCGTGAAACGTTTAGGTTGGTTAAATGTTATAAATTATCTTTGAATAGGATTAATCGTAGCAGTAATTAAATTTCCAGCAATCTTAGGTTTCCCTTTGTTTAATGCATTATCATTAAACATCAGTATTGTTAATTAACATGCTTAATGAGCTCAATATAGCCCACCTGTGAATTAACGTAATAATTGAGTGCTTTATTGTTCCCCATGCGAATACGAGCTCAATATTGCTCGCCATGTTAACGAGCTCAATATAGCTCACCCTGTTAACTCTGTTAACGAGTTCAATATAGCTCACCTTGTTAACATGCTTAATGAACTCAATATAGCTCCACATGTTAACGAGCTCAATATAGCTCACCATGTTAACGAGCTCAATTTAGCTCACCCTGTTAACTCTGTTAACGAATTCAATATAACTCGCCCTGTTAACATGCTTAATGAGCTCAATATAGTTCCCCATGTTAACGAGCTCAATATAGCTCACCCTGTAAACTCTGTTAACGAGTTCAATATAGCTCACCTTGTTAACATGCTTAATGAACTCAATATAGCTCCACATGTTAACGAGCTCAATATAGCTCACCATGTTAACGAGCTCAATTTAGCTCGCCCTGTTAACTGTTAATGAGCTCAATATAGCTCACTCTGTTAACTGGTAATGAGCTCAATATAGCTCAACCTGTTCACGAGCTCAATACAGCTCCCAATGTTAATTTGAGTACATTATTGCTCACAATTTAGCTAGAGTAACTCCACTAAGAATTAGTGAGTTATCACAATTAGCTTAGTCCTCTACTTAGGTAGGTTAGAAATTTAAACCATTTATTTAGGTAGGTTTAGGGACTTTAGTTAGTGTCAACTGAGTACTAGCCTAGTCTGTACTCACAATTAATTACAGTTGACTATACTTATAGAGACTGACTTAATAAACTCAATTTTCATCTAAACGTTAAGGATGTATTAATGAGTTTACCGTGTCAAGCATATGAGCCGCAATTCAATTAGCTCATAAGTCAGAATGACTAGGCTACTAATCTCACTGTCGACTCAGAATCTTCCTTGATTTTAATGAATAAACCTTTTCAGTTCTCTAATTTTACACTATTTTAGCTAGTTAGCAACTTAGTAATACTATCAGTCAGAATGACTACTGCACGGCAGTACATATTACATTAAATTTCATCATTTGATTTTGGGGTGATCATGATGCTGTGTGATGTTATTGTCTAGTAACTCAATAGTTACAAGTCACAGCGACCCTAGACAGTGACCTTATTGTAGTATCAGAGTCTCCTTAATTTTAAATGACCCAATAATACTTTACTCTATAATAATGTAGAATACAACTTATACAATAATGTTATCAGTTCTTAGGAACTTTTTCTGAGTTTGCCTACAATTCAGCAACTACGTAATACACCATTACATGTCACTGCGACCCTAGTTGTTGAGTTTATTGTAAGGTTTAGAGAGTTTTTGATTACAGATAACTTAATCATTTAATATTTCAATGTTTAATCCTTAATTTATTAGTATAGGCTATTAACAATAACATTATTTCATCTAGAGTATCTAAGAGTTTGCAAAACTTTAAGACTTAGTAACATAAACATTACATGTCATTGCGACACCAGTCACAGAGTATATTGTAGGCTTTATTAGTCATTAACTTTAGATAATTCACAATACCATGTTTCATTCAACATGATTTCCTTTACAAGACTTAAATTTCTTGTATGTCCTTGACAATTACGGGACATCCGTTATGTGTGTACTAACATACTAACATATTAACATTAATACTAACTTCGGGATAGGTATGTCAGTATTCAACATTGGACTGCAACCCGAGAAATCTCCCCCCAGAGTTATGTTGGAAATTTCCAACACTAATCACTACTATTGTATTATAATAAATCATTATTATTATATACTAACTACAGTATATACTAAATTTACTAACAGTAGTGTCAACATAAACTAACCATTATATCTGCGTATTAATGCTAGAATTCTTACGAAATAAAGCACCAACATTGCGTCAGATAATGTCTAGTTAAACACATTTATTACCAATGTGCTAGAGAATTGAATGTGGTTCTCTAAAATCATCAGTATTCCGTGTGATAATTATTTACGGATAACATAACTCCCAAATAATTCTATATCGAGAGTTTTTAGTTACAATTGTTATCAAGTAATAGTTTTTCTGTCACGCGTGAATGCCATGGAGAAAACTAAAATCTTCTCCATTTCCCGTTTACCACCATAAGACGAGAAAGCGATAATATTTAAATCCCTAGAATCACGAGAAAGCGATAATATTTAAATCCCTAGAATCACAACCCAGTCCTTATTAAAGAATTTCAACCACAATTGCGTGAAATAGTAGTATTCGTGAATTAATAATTTCTGTGGTGAATGCGAGACGCGGGTTGGAGGAGGAGGCGCCATTGTGGAACCAGCTGGTGCAGCGTGCGTGCTTGGACAGAGGAAAGTCGTGGCGTCAGAGTCTGAGACACGTGGCGTTGGGGAGTTATCAGCAAGAATTACACTGATACCCAACTAATAACGAATAATTATTCTTCCACGTGCTACATAGTGCTCGGCCAATCAATAACGCGTCAAGAATCAAGCCAAACTCTCAATCACGTGTACAACACTGTGGAAGTCTGGGACTGATAGACGCAGTATCGGCAGACTTCAGCAGTTACTGCGCTCATGCTAAGTATATTTTCTTTCTTGATGCATCATTAGAGATTGTATATTTCGTGGGTAGTCTGTCGTTATATAGTGGGACGACACCAAATCCAACGTTAGTACCGCATTAATATTTATTTTCTGTTTCATAAATATTGAGATCTAAGTAGCCTAGTTCAACCCAGCAAACACAAATCATCTACACAACGTTCGCCTATCTCTTCCCATAGGTGTGGGAATGATTTGCATTGGGAATGGTGCAGGAGAGCCTTTGAGAAACTTTTACTCAAAAAATCCAAACACAAAGGTTTAATTATAAATTGTTTTTCTACAATTATTTTCTTCCAAATGTAAAACAAATAGTTTTTACATGTTTAAATATAAAATTTATGGTGTTTTTTTGTATAATTCATTAATAAATTGTGAATGATATATATTGGCTGAGTGAAACCTTTAAAATCCATTTAGTTATAATATGAACAGAAAAAAGTAGTTTTCCAAATTTTCTAAAAATCGCTCTTTTTAACACAATTTGACTCCTTATGCATTCCACTAAACACTAATATCATGTTTAAATATATAATTTATGTATTATTCCCTAAGATAATTTATATAAATTATAAAAGTTGCTGGAAAGTGGTGAGAGAGAATCTGAAAACGTTTTGTTGTCTTATATTGGCGTGTTCTTATTAACTAGAGTGAGTAAGAGTGAGCGAGAGTGGGTAAGAGTGAGTAAGAGTGACTGAAGGTGAGTGAGAGTGCCAGAGAGTGTATAAGTGTGAGTAAGAGTGAGTATAAGTAAGAGTGACTGAGAGTGAGTAAGAGTGAGAGTAAGGGTGACAGAATGAGTAAGAGTGAGAGTAAAGTGATTGAGAGTAAGGGTGAGTATGAGAGTAAGAGTGATTGAGAGTTAGAGTGAGAGTAAGAGTGATTGAGAGTTAGTGAGAGTAAGAGTGATTGAGAGTAAGAGTGATTGAGAGTAAGAGTGATTGAGAGTAAGAGTGATTGGGAGTAAGAGTGATTGAGAGTAAGAGTGATTGGGAGTAAGAGTGATTGGGAGTAGGAGTTAGAGTGAGAGTAGGAGTAAGAATGAGAATAAGAGTGATTGAGAGTAAGAGTGAGTAAGAGTAAGAATGAGAGTAAGAGTGATTGAGAGTAAGAGTGATTGAGAGTAAGAGTGATTGAGAGTAAGAGTGATTGGGAGTAAGAGTGAGTGGGAGTAAGAGTAAGAGTAAGAATGAGAATAAGAGTGATTGAGAGTAAGAGTGATTGGGAGTAAGAGTAAGAATGAGAGTAGGAGTGATTGAGAGTAGGAGTGATTGGGAGTAGGAGTGATTGGGAGTAAGAGTGATTGAGAGTAAGAGTAATTGAGAGTAAGAGTATGAGAGTAAGAGTGAGAGAGTGAGTATGAATGGGTAAGGGTGACTGAGAGTGAGTAAGAGTGACAGAGTAAGAATGACAGAGTAAGAGTGATAGAGAGTAAGAGTGACAGAGAGTAAGAGTGACAGAGAGTAAGAGTGACAGAGTAAGAGTGACAGAGAGTAAGAGTGACAGAGAGTAAGAGTGACAGAGAGTAAGAGTGACAGAGTAAGAGTGACAGAGAGTAAGAGTGACAGAGAGTAAGAGTGTCAGAGTAAGAGTGACAGAGAGTAAGAGTGACAGAGAGTAAGAGTGACAGAGAGTAAGAGTGACAGAGAGTAAGAATGACAGAGTAAGAGTGATAGAGAGTAAGAGTGACAGAGAGTAAGAGTGACAGAGAGTAAGAGTGACAGAGAGTAAGAGTGACAGAGAGTAAGAGTGACAGAGAGTAAGAGTGACAGAGAGTAAGAGTGACAGAGAGTAAGAATGACAGAGTAAGAGTGATAGAGAGTAAGAGTGACAGAGAGTAAGAGTGACAGAGTAAGAGTGACAGAGAGTAAGAGTGACAGAGAGTAAGAGTGACAGAGAGTAAGAGTGACAGAGAGTAAGAATGACAGAGTAAGAGTGATAGAGAGTAAGAGTGACAGAGAGTAAGAGTGACAGAGTAAGAGTGACAGAGAGTAAGAGTGACAGAGAGTAAGAGTGACAGAGAGTAAGAGTGACAGAGAGTAAGAGTGACAGAGAGTAAGAGTGACAGAGAGTAAGAGTGACAGAGTAAGAGAGTGAAAGTGATTATGAGAGAGTTAAGAGTGTGAGGTGTGAGAGGGTAGCAGGCCAGGGAGGCAGGATCCCAGCAAACACAAATCATCTACACAACGTTCGCCTATCTCTTCCCATAGGTGTGGGAATGATCTGCATTGAGAATGGTGCAGGAGATCCTTTGAGAAACTTTTACTCAAAAAATCCAAACACAAAGGTTTGATTATAAATTGTTTTTCTACAATTATTTTCTTCCAAATGTAAAACAAATAGTTTTTACATGTTTAAATATAAAATTTATGGTGTTTTTTTGTAAAATTCATTAAGAAATTGTGAATGATATATATTGGCTGAGTGAAACCTTTAAAATCCATTTAGTTATAATATGAACAGAAAAAAGTAGTTTTCCAAATTTTCTAAAAATCGCTCTTTTTAACACAATTTGACTCCTTATGCATTCCACTAAACACTAATATCATGTTTAAATATATAATTTATGTATTATTCCCTAAGATAATTTATATAAATTATAAAAGTTGCTGGAAAGTGGTGAGAAAGAATCTGAAAACGTTTTGTTGTCTTATATTGGAGTGTTCTTATTAACTAGAGTGAGTAAGAGAGAGCGAGAGTGGGTAAGAGTGAGTAAGAGTGACTGAAGGTGAGTGAGAGTGCCAGAGAGTGTGTAAGTGTGAGTAAGAGTGAGTATAAGTAAGAGTGACTGAGAGTAAGAGTGACAGAGTGAGTAAGGGTGACAGAATGAGTAAGAGTGAGAGTAAAGTGATTGAGAGTAAGGGTGAGTATGAGAGTAAGAGTGATTGAGAGTTAGAGTGAGAGTAAGAGTGATTGAGAGTTAGTGAGAGTAAGAGTGATTGAGAGTAAGAGTGATTGAGAGTAAGAGTGATTGAGAGTAAGAGTGATTGAGAGTAAGAGTGATTGGGAGTAAGAGTGATTGAGAGTAAGAGTGATTGGGAGTAAGAGTGATTGGGAGTAGGAGTTAGAGTGAGAGTAGGAGTAAGAATGAGAATAAGAGTGATTGAGAGTAAGAGTGAGTAAGAGTAAGAATGAGAGTAAGAGTGATTGAGAGTAAGAGTGATTGAGAGTAAGAGTGATTGAGAGTAAGAGTGATTGGGAGTAAGAGTGAGAGTAAGAGTAAGAATGAGAATAAGAGTGATTGAGAGTAAGAGTGATTGGGAGTAAGAGTAAGAGTAAGAATGAGAGTAGGATTGATTGAGAGTAGGAGTGATTGGGAGTAGGAGTGATTGGGAGTAAGAGTGATTGAGAGTAAGAGTAATTGAGAGTAAGAGTATTTGAGTAAGAGTGAGAGAGTGAGTATGAATGGGTAAGGGTGACTGAGAGTGAGTAAGAGTGACAGAGTATGAATGACAGAGTAAGAGTGATAGAGAGTAAGAGTGACAGAGAGTAAGAGTGACAGAGAGTAAGAGTGACAGAGTAAGAGTGACAGAGAGTAAGAGTGACAGAGAGTAAGAGTGACAGAGAGTAAGAGTGACAGAGAGTAAGAGTGACAGAGAGTAAGAGTGACAGAGTAAGAGTGAGTAAGGATGACTGAGAGAAAGAGTGAGTAATAGTGCGTAAGAGTGATTGAGAGTTAGAGTGAGAGTAAGAGTGATTGAGAGTTAGTGAGAGTAAGAGTGATTGAGAGTATGAGTGATTGAGAGTAAAAGTGATTGAGAGTAAGAGTGATTGAGAGTAAGAGTGATTGGGAGTAAGAGTGATTGAGAGTAAGAGTGATTGGGAGTAAGAGTGATTGGGAGTAGGAGTAAGAATGAGAATAAGAGTGATTGAGAGTAAGAGTGAGTAAGAGTAAGAATGAGAGTAAGAGTGATTGAGAGTAAGAGTGATTGAGAGTAAGAGTGATTGAGAGTAAGAGTGATTGGGAGTAAGAGTGATTGAGAGTAAGAGTGATTGGGAGTAAGAGTGATTGGGAGTAGGAGTAAGAATGAGAATAAGAGTGATTGAGAGTAAGAGTGAGTAAGAGTAAGAATGAGAGTAAGAGTGATTGAGAGTAAGAGTGAGAGTAAGAGTGATTGAGAGTAAGAGTGAGAGTAAGAGTGATTGAGAGTAAGAGTGATTGGGAGTAAGAGTGATTGGGAGTAAGAGTAAGAGTGAGAGTAAGAATGAGAATAAGAGTGATTGAGAGTAAGAGTGATTGGGAGTAAGAGTAAGAGTAAGAATGAGAGTAGGAGTGATTGAGAGTAGGAGTGATTGGGAGTAGGAGTGATTGGGAGTAAGAGTGATTGAGAGTAAGAGTAATTGAGAGTAAGAGTATGAGAGTAAGAGTGAGAGAGTGAGTATGAATGGGTAAGGGTGACTGAGAGTGAGTAAGAATGACAGAGTAAGAGTGACAGAGAGTAAGAGTGACAGAGAGTAAGAGTGACAGAGTAAGAGTGACAGAGAGTAAGAGTGACAGAGAGTAAGAGTGACAGAGAGTAAGAGTGACAGAGAGTAAGAGTGACAGAGTGTAAGAGTGACAGAGTAAGAGTGACAGAGAGTAAGAGTGACAGAGAGTAAGAGTGACAGAGAGTAAGAGTGACAGAGAGTAAGAATGACAGAGTAAGAGTGACAGAGAGTAAGAATGACAGAGAGTAAGAGTGACAGAGAGTAAGAGTGACAGAGAGTAAGAGTGACAGAGAGTAAGAGTGACAGAGAGTAAGAGTGACAGAGTAAGAGTGACAGAGTAAGAGTGACAGAGAGTAAGAGTGACAGAGTAAGAGTGACAGAGAGTAAGAGTGACAGAGAGTAAGAGTGACAGAGAGTAAGAGTGACAGAGTAAGAGTGACAGAGAGTAAGAGTGACAGAGAGTAAGAGTGACAGAGTGTAAGAGTGACAGAGTAAGAGTGACAGTAAGAGTGACAGAGAGTAAGAGTGACAGAGAGTAAGAGTGACAGAGTAAGAGAGTGAGAGTGATTATGAGAGAGTTAAGAGTGTGAGGTGTGAGAGGGTATAGCAGGCCAGGGAGGCAGGATGTGTGGTCACAGGCGAGGCCTAGGCCTCGTGATCTCTAATGTTGGTTTTTATATATATGTGGGATTTTTTGTCCTGTTTCAAATTATAATTATTTAGCAGGAATGTAATAAGATATTGCACAGTATTAATGTGACAATAATATATGCATTATTTCCTTGATAATCAAACTTGTTGTTCAAAGATAATATACAATCTTTGAAGGAAACATTTTGAGAGCGCGAGCTGGCAACACTGGGCTGGTGGGTGAGAGAGACATATGGTTAGTTTTGCTCAGACCTTCAGTGGTGAAGGGTGTGTCCCAGCTGGCCGCCACCAGCCGCCACCCGCCGCCACCCGCCGCCCACCACCAGCCGCCACCCGCCACCACCCACCACCCGCCACCACCCACCACCAGCCGCCACCCACCACCAGCCGCCACCCGCCACCACCCACCACCAGCCGCCACCCGCCGCCACCCGCCACCCACCACCAGCCGCCACCCGCCGCCACCCACCACCAGCCGCCACCCACCACCAGCCGCCACCCGCCACCACCCACCGTCAGCCGCCACCCGCCACCACCCACCACCAGCCGCCACCCGCCACCACCCACCACCAGCCGCCACCCGCCACCACCCACCACCAGCCGCCACCCGCCACCACCCACCACCAGCCGCCACCCGCCACCACCCACTACCAGCCGCCAGCCGCCACCCACCACCAGCCGCCACCCACCACCACCCACCACCAGCCGCCACCCGCCACCACCCACCACCAGCCGCCACCCGCCACCACCCACCACCAGCCGCCACCCGCCACCCGCCAGCACCCACCACCAGCCGCCACCCGCCACTACCCACCACCAGCCGCCACCCGCCACCACACACCACCCGCCACCACCCACCACCAGCTGCCACCCACCACCAGCCGCCACCCGCCACCACCCACCACCAGCCGCCACCTGCCACCACCCACCACCAGCCGCCACCCGTCGCCACCCGCCACCCACCACCAGCCGCCACCCGCCGCCACCCACCACCAGCCGCCACCCACCACCAGCCGCCACCCACCACCAGCCGCGACCCGCCACCACCCACTGTCAGCCGCCACCCGCCACCACCCACCACCAGCCGCCACCCGCCACCACCCACCACCAGCCGCCACCCGCCACCACCCACCACCAGCCGCCACCCGCCACCACCCACCACCAGCCGCCACCTGCCACCAGCCACCGCCACCCACCACCGCCACTCACCACCCGCCGCCACCACCCACCACCAGCCGCCACCCGCCACCACCCACCACCAGCCGCCAGCCGCCACCCACCACCAGCCGCCACCCACCACCCACCACCAGCCGCCACCCGCCACCACCCACCACCAGCCGCCACCCGCCACCACCCACCACCAGCCGCCACCCGCCACCAGCCGCCACCCGCCACCCGCCACCACCCACCACCAGCCGCCACCCGCCACTACCCACCACCAGCCGCCACCCGCCACCACCCACCACCAGCCGCCACCCGCCACCAGCCACCGCCACCCACCACCCGCCGCCACCACCCACCACCCGCCGCCACCCGCCACCCACCACCAGCCGCCACCCGCCACCACCCACCACCAGCCGCCACCCGCCACCACCCGCCACCCGCCACCACCCGCCACCAGCCACCGCCACCCACCACCGCCACTCACCACCCGCCGCCACCACCCACCACCAGCCGCCACCCGCCACCAGCCACCGCCACCCACCACCGCCACCCGCCGCCACCACCCACCACCACCACCCATCACCACCACCCGCCGCCGCCACCACCACCCACCACCACCGCCGCCACCACCCATCACCGCCGCCGCCACCACCACCCACCACCACCGCCGCCGCCACCACCCATCACCGCCGCCGCCGCCACCACCCACCACAGCCGCCGCCGACGCCACCGCCACCACCAACCACAGCCGCCACCACCACCCACCACCACCACCACCACCCACCACCGCCGCCACCACCAGCCGCCACAAGCCGCCACCGCCCGCCACCGCCCGCCACCAGCCGCCATCACCACCACCACCACCACCAGCCGCCATCACCGCCACCAGCCGCCACCAGCTGCCACCACCACCAGCCGCCACCACCACCACCACCAGCCGCCATCACCGCCACCAGCTGCCACCAGCCGCCACCCGCCACCACCCACCACCAGCCGCCACCCGCCACCCACCACCAGCCGCCACCCACCACCACCCACCACCAGCCGCCACCCGCCACCACCCACCACCAGCCGCCACCCGCCACCACCCACCACCAGCCGCCACCCGCCACCCGCCAGCACCCACCACCAGCCGCCACCCGCCACTACCCACCACCAGCCGCCACCCGCCACCACACACCACCCGCCACCACCCACCACCAGCCGCCACCCACCACCAGCCGCCACCCGCCACCACCCACCACCAGCCGCCACCTGCCACCACCCACCACCAGCCGCCACCCGCCGCCACCCGCCACCCACCACCAGCCGCCACCCGCCGCCACCCACCACCAGCCGCCACCCACCACCAGCCGCCACCCACCACCAGCCGCGACCCGCCACCACCCACTGTCAGCCGCCACCCGCCACCACCCACCACCAGCCGCCACCCGCCACCACCCACCACCAGCCGCCACCCGCCACCACCCACCACCAGCCGCCACCCGCCACCACCCACCACCAGCCGCCACCTGCCACCAGCCACCGCCACCCACCACCGCCACTCACCACCCGCCGCCACCACCCACTACCAGCCGCCACCCGCCACCACCCACCACCAGCCGCCAGCCGCCACCCACCACCAGCCGCCACCCACCACCAGCCGCCACCCGCCACCACCCACCACCAGCCGCCACCCGCCACCAGCCGCCACCCGCCACCCGCCACCACCCACCACCAGCCGCCACCCGCCACTACCCACCACCAGCCGCCACCCGCCACCACCCACCACCAGCCGCCACCCGCCACCAGCCACCGCCACCCACCACCCGCCGCCACCACCCACCACCCGCCGCCACCCGCCACCCACCACCAGCCGCCACCCGCCACCACCCACCACCAGCCGCCACCCGCCACCACCCGCCACCCGCCACCACCCGCCACCAGCCACCGCCACCCACCACCGCCACTCACCACCCGCCGCCACCACCCACCACCAGCCGCCACCCGCCACCAGCCACCGCCACCCACCACCGCCACCCGCCGCCACCACCCACCACCACCACCCATCACCACCACCCGCCGCCGCCACCACCACCCACCACCACCGCCGCCACCACCCATCACCGCCGCCGCCACCACCACCCACCACCACCGCCGCCGCCACCACCCATCACCGCCGCCGCCGCCACCACCCACCACAGCCGCCGCCGACGCCACCGCCACCACCAACCACAGCCGCCACCACCACCCACCACCACCACCACCACCCACCACCGCCGCCACCACCAGCCGCCACAAGCCGCCACCGCCCGCCACCGCCCGCCACCAGCCGCCATCACCACCACCACCACCACCAGCCGCCATCACCGCCACCAGCCGCCACCAGCTGCCACCACCACCAGCCGCCACCACCTCCACCACCAGCCGCCATCACCGCCACCAGCTGCCACCACCACCAGCCGCCATCACCGCCACCAGCTGCCACCACCACCTGCCACCAGCCGCCACCACCGCCCGCTATCAGCCGTCACCGCCCGTTGCCACAGTCGCCACCGCAAGCCGCCACCGCCAGCCGCCACCAGCCCCCCCCACCGCCGATCGTCACCACCCACCACAGCCGCCGCCGCCCGCCACCGCCCGCCACCGCCCGCCACCACCCACCACAGCCGCCACCACCCACCACCCGCCGCCACCACCCACCACCACCCGCCGCCACCACCCACCACCACCAGCCGCCGCCGCCACCCACCACCCGCCGCCGCCGCCACCACCACCCACCACCACCGCCGCCACCACCCACCACCACCAGCCGCCGCCGCCACCACCACCCACCACCACCCACCACCACCGCCGCCACCACCCACCACCACCAGCCGCCGCCGCCACCACCACCCACCACCACCGCCGCCACCACCACCCACCACCGCCAACCGCCACCACTCATCACAGACGCCGCCACCCGTTACCGCCCGCCACCACCGCCAGACACAGCCGCCAGTGTCCGCCACCGCCGCCACTGTCCGCCACTGCCGCCACTGTCCGCCACCGCCGCCACTGTCCGCCACCGCCACCACTGTCTGCCACCGCCACCACTGTCCGCCCGCCGCCACCACTGTCCGCCCGCCGCCACCACTGTCCGCCCGCCGCCTCAACTGTCCGCCCGCCGCCTCCACTGTCCGCCCGCCGCCGCCACTGTCCGCCCGCCGCCGCCACTGTCCACCACCGCCGCCAAAGCCGCCACGGTCCGCCCGCCGCCACTATCCGCGACTGTCCGCCTGCCGCCACTGTCCGCCCGCCGCCACTGTCCGCCCACCGCCACTATCCGCCACCGCCGCCACTGTCCTCCCGCCGCCACTGTCCGCCCGCTGCCACTGTCCGCCCGCCGCCGCCCTGTCCGCCCGCCGCCACTATCCGCCACCGCCGCCACTGTCCGCCCGCCGCCACTGTCCGCCCGCCGCCACCGCCGCCACTGTCCGCCCGACGCCACTGTCCGCCCGCCGCCACTGTCCGCCCGCCGCCACTGTCCGCCCGCCGCCACTGTCCGCCCGCCGCCACTATCCGCCACCGCCGCCACTGTCCGCCCGCTGCCGCTATCCGCCACCGCCGCTACTGTCCGCCCGCCGCCACTGTCCGCCCGCCGCCGCCACTGTCCGCCCGCCGCCACTATCCGCCACCGCCGCCACTGTCCGCCACAGCCGCCACTCTCCGCCGTACAGCCTCCCCTCTCTCCGTTAGTAAATAATTATAATTGTTAGTAAATAATAAAAGAAATATAAATTATTAGATTTTTTTTACCCTTAAATTGGTTTTAATATTTAAATTGAAAATAATAATATAATATAAAATATAATAAAAATAATATAATATAAAATATAATTTAATTTCAAGAAATTTAACTTTAAACACAAAGATGTGAAAAGGGTTTAGATTATTGGCTCAAACCTTTCATAAGAGATTCATATTGGTATATGAATGGATTATGAATGACTCATGTTAGGAGTGTAAAGTTGCCACAACATCTCAAATTAGTGTTAGATACATATGTCTTGGTTATAAGTTTTGGAAACCTATTTAAGTCCACACACAATATCGTATCTGATAGGATAAAACAAACGTTTCCAATACTTTCAAATACTTTCCAGATATGTTGTGGCAACCTAAAATTGTTTGCTGGGATGTGTGGTCACAGGCGAGGCCTAGGCCTCGTGATCTCTAATGTTGGTTTTTATATATATGTTGGATTTTTTGTCCTGTTTCAAATTATAATTATTTAGCAGGAATGTAATAAGATATTGCACAGTATTAATGTGACAATAATATATGCATTATTTCCTTGATAATCAAACTTGTTGTTCAAAGATAATATACAATCTTTGAAGGAAACATTTTGAGAGTGCGAGCTGGCAACACTGTTCTGGTGGTGAGAGAGACATGGTTAGTTGTGCTCAGACCTTCAGTGGTGAAGGGTGTGTCCCCGCTGGCCGCCACCCGCCGCCACCCGCCACCCACCACCAGCCGCCACCCGCCACCACCCGCCACCCGCCACCACCCACCACCAGCCGCCACTCACCACCCGCCGCCACCACCCACCACCAGCCGCCACCAGCCACCGCCACCCACCACCGCCACCACCCACCACCACCACCCACCACCACCAGCCGCTGCCGCCACCACCACCCACCATCACCGCCGCCACCACCATCACCGCCGCCGCCACCACCACCCACCACCACCGCCGCCGCCACCACCCATCACCGCCGCCGCCGCCACCACCCACCACAGCCGCCGCCGACACCACCACCACCACCCATTACAGCCGCCACCACCACCCACCACCACCCACGACCGCCGCCACCACCAGCCGCCACAAGCCGCCACCGCCCGCCACCGCCCGCCACCAGCCGCCATCACCACCACCACCAGCCGCCATCACCGCCACCAGCCGCCACCAGCTGCCACCACCACGACCACCAGCCGCCACCACCACCACCACCAGCCGCCATCACCGCCACCAGCTGCCACCACCACCAGCCGCCATCACCGCCACCAGCTGCCACCACCACCAGCCGCCACCACCAGCCGCCACCACCGCCACCACCACCTGCCACCAGCCGCCACCACCGCCCGCTATCAGCCGTCACCGCCCGTTGCCACAGTCGCCACCGCAAGCCGCCACCGCCAGCCGCCACCAGCCCCCCCCACCGCCGATCGTCACCACCCATCACAGCCGCCGCCGCCCGCCACCGCCCGCCACCACCCACCACAGCCGCCACCACCTACCACCCGCCGCCACCACCCACCACCACCAGCCGCCGCCGCCACCACCACCCACCACCACCGCCGCCACCACCCACCACCACCAGCCGCCGCCGCCACCACCACCCACCACCACCGCCGCCATCACCACCCACCACCACCGCCGCCACCACTCACCACCGCCAGCCGCCACCACTCATCACAGACGCCGCCACCCGCCACCGCCCGCCACCACCGCCAGACACAGCCGCCAGTGTCCGCCACCGCCGCCACTGTCCGCCACCGCCGCCACTGTCCGCCACCGCCGCCACTGTCCGCCACCGCCGCCACTGTCCGCCACCGCCACCATTGTCTGCCACCGCCACCACTGTCCGCCCGCCGCCACCACTGTCCGCCCGCCGCCACCACTGTCCGCCCGCCGCCGCCACTGTTCACCCGCCGCCGCCACTGTCCGCCCGCCGCCGCCACTGTCCGCCCGCCGCCGTCACTGTCCGCCCGCCGCCGCCACTATCCGCCACCGCCGCCACTATCCGCCACCGCCGCCACTGTCCGCCCACCGCCACTGTCCGCCCGCCGCCACTATCCGCCACCGCCGCCACTGTCCGCCCGCCGCCACTATCCGCCACCGCCGCCACTATCCGCCACCGCCGCCACTGTCCGCCCGCCGCCGCCACTGTCCGCCCGCCGCCACTGTCCGCCCGCCGCCACTATCCGCCACAGCCGCCACTCTCCGCCGTACAGCCTCCCCTCTCTCCGTTAGTAAATAATTATAATTGTTAGTAAATAATAAAAGAAATATAAATTATTAGATTTTTTTTTACCCTTAAATTGGTTTTAATATTTAAATTGAAAATAATAATATAATATAAAATATAATAAAAATAGTATAATATAAAATATAATAAAAATAGTATAATATAAAATATAATTTAATTTCAAGAAATTTAACTTTAAACACAAAGATGTGAAAAGGGTTCAGATTATTGGCTCAAACCTTTCATAAGAGATTCATATTGGTATATGAATGGATTATGAATGACTCATGTTAGGAGTGTAAAGTTGCCACAACATCTCAAATTAGTGTTAGATACATATGTCTTGGTTATAAGTTTTGGAAACCTATTTAAGTCCACACACAATATCGTATCTGATACGATAAAACAAACGTTTCCAATACTTTCAAATACTTTCCAGATATGTTGTGGCAACCTAAAATTGTTTGCTGGGAATGCTACGTAATATCCTTTAAATTACAGCTCGTATGTGAGGAGTCAACGAGTCGTTAACCGCATTCGTGTTATTCACCTCTAATGGCTTCTATGTGGAGATCCTGAGATCACGAGGACGAAGCACGAACGATGTCATAGAAATCGTCTTAAAGCTAAGACTTTTTATACACATTTAATTATTCCATTTTATTATACAAATTCACAAGATTATCATATCGAATATTTTACCATATGATTATTGGAAATTGATGTGTTTACTTAGAGGATTGCTCTTTAATTTTAATAATCATTAATATTCTCTATATGAATTTACCTATTGATTCTATAATATTTTAGGTCATAATATTATTTACTTAACAATGAACTGGTGACGAACCACACTAGTTCCTAGACGTATATGAAGTTCTAGCAATACCCTGCCAATGTAGGTGTTTGAGGATCTGACTTTAGTTAATAAATCATACAGTCCATTATTTATTTAAGTGATTATTCTTTCTAATACCTATCGATAGACACTGGTTTTTCCTTGTGTTTTCCAATGATCACTTTTTATTAGTTTCCCCTCTTTACTCAAAGTGGGTGGTCCTTCGTTATTAAATTAAATAACTAAATAATTGAGTCAAGCCCCAGATATCCCACATCACCTGCCTTAAGGTTTTCAGAATTAGAATCACCTGCCTTAAGGTGCTCAGAATTAGTATCACCTACCTTAAGGTGTTCAGAATTAGTATCACCTACCTTAAGGTGCTCAGAATTAGAATCACCTGTTTTAAGGTGCTCAGAAAAGGTGATTTTAATTACGAGAATTTCGACAGCTTTATGTAGGAACATTTTTAAAACTTAATTTGCATTCTCAATAAAGACAAAAATTATTTGAAAATATGTTTGTAGAAAAATTTACAAATGCAATAATTTGAGGATATAAATAGAGACTTGAAATTACGAATTTAACAAGCTTACATAAAAGAACTGAATATAAAATGAATAAGTTTAGATTTAGAAAGAACTGAGGAAAAGTTGGTTTCTTTTCAGACCGCCAGGGAACATAATGTATGATCGCCAGGTTGGTCCAGGTGTATGAATGGCCATAGTTGAATGTGTATAACGAACTACCTCTCATGTGCTCTGGGACTACTGCAATTGTCTCTATGCATATGTCCTTACTACTCCCTCTCCGGTGATACACTATTAATAGTACTCTCTAACATGTGGTATACGACAAAACAACGTTATCTAACAAGTGATATATGCTATCAACACGCAGGTAGACTGATAGATTTATAACCAAATAGATTGGTTAGAAAGTCGGGGCCCAAGATCTAATAGTTCAATCCTACAGACACAAAAAGTAAAAGACAGAATAATCACACTAATGTGAAGTATCAATGAGAAAATCCGTAGGAGCCGTCATGAGGATTCGAACCCATGCGGTGAATATTCCCAAGCACACACGCCCCCTAGACACTGTCGTGGCCTTATTGTCTGAGGCGTGTACCTGGGTAAGGATTCAAAACCCCTTAGTGCACAGGTTTGAATCCTCACCACTGCTCCTCCACATTTCCTCACTATAACCAGCGAAACACTTCTAACGACACTCACTAACCAGAGCAGCACAACTAACAACCCTACTCATGCCACACTTCTATCCTCTAACGCTTCATAACTCATTCTAACGTTGTTGTTATTTAAGATTCGCTACCCGTAACAAAAAGTTACACGCAGCACGGGCTACGGTGAGCCCGTAGTTCTCATTCTAACTCATACTCAAAATTTAACATCAAAATAGATTAGTATTGATTTGGAAGTTAAATTAATTCGCAAGCGTTATTGTATAACATTTTACCCGCGCTGCTAATATTTGTATTGGAAATAACACGAGTTGGAGAAATACATTTTTTATGTTAACTTATACAAACTTGGTCAAAATATATTCTGACCAAAGTATAAATTACCATCGCGGTAATATCTGAACATTTTGGCCAACCTCAGAGAGGGATGTGAACGTTCATGTTTAAGATATCCTCAAATAAGGATCTGAACATTAACGATATCCTTAGAGCAAGATCTATTGTTTTCCGCTATCCTTCGACCAAGATGTAGTCTTTACTGCTGTCCATAGAGCAATAATTATTCTTTCCCGCTATCCATAGAGCAAGATCTACTCTTTTCCGCAATCCTTAGAGCAACATCTAATCTATACCGCTATCCTTAGAGCAACATATAGTGTTTTTCTGCTATCCTCAGAGCAAGATCTGAAAGTTCACGCTATCCTGAGAGCAGTAGCTGGGCAAACGTTCACTCTATTCTCCGAGTGTGTTATCTTCCAAACGTTTGCAAAGTAAGATATTTATATTCTTTCTTGGCCCGAGTCTAAAATCATTTATCGAATCTCACTGAAGACTGTCATACGAGTCTTGAGATAATTCAATTACTACTTTATTTATATTCTAGTCAGAATGTGTATTTCATTTATTTGCTTATACTGTATTAATATCAAACTAATTTGGGACTATTTGTACTTCTTATCGTTTATAAAACCTTGTTTTTACTTGGACTATTTCTAACTGTCGTATTAAGCAGTTTCTCTATTTACTTTAAACAAGTCAGTTAAGCTTAAAATAAATGCATTATTACCTTGATTGGCCGCCAGTGTTTATTTACCTGATGACTTCGTGAAAACTTTGTGAGACCAGATTCAGTAAATACTTTACACTGACTTAGGCGAGAGAGACTGTTGTTTCAGTAACATCTTTGTAAAGTATTGTGGCTTTACCTAGAGCATTGATGCTGATCAATGGTGTTTCAGCATTAACCATTATATCCACATTGATTCACTGACAACATACACACTGAACACTGTCAATTCACTGACAACATACACATTCAAGTGTACACATTAAACTGACAACTTCGCTGACAACATTCGCATCAGTCAACTGATCTGCTCCGCCATCAACAGCTATTGAAGCTGCTCCAACTCTCGGATAACTCGCTGATTTATCGGTAACGCGTGAGTTACACGACATTGCACTCCCTCATAAACCAACTGAAAACTCCAGGTCTTATAAAAAGCTTTAAAGGAGAAACATTTCTTGGGTCCAATATCCTATATTGGAAATTAGATGAAAGTCAAACAGCAGCTCGCAGTCTCCAACCACCAGAGTTGGGATCGATAAGAAGCTAGCATAGGCCAGTAGAGCTTGGATCAATGTTTTGAGCCAACACAGACCGATGTATTTCTCATGCTGAATTGTTAAAATTAATACACGTCAATATTTGCCTTATAAGTCACTAGCCCATGTTTGAAGCTGTCAGTGGAAACGTGATTTGGTCACCTTCAGTCTGTTGTGTAAACACTCATCAACGTGACAGCAACGTAACTAAATAGCCTAACATGAGCTATCCTAACCTGATCTAACCTAACCTAACCTAGCCTAACCTGACCTGACCTGATCTAACCTGCCCCTACCTAACCTAACCTAACCTGACAAAACCTGACCTAACCTTGTCTAACCATCCTAACCTGACCTAGCCTAACCTAACAATCAATCCTAGCCTAACCTAACCTGACCTGACCTAACCTAACCTGACCTGACCTAGCCTAACCTGAAATGACCTAATCTGACCTAGCCTAACCTAACCTGATCTAACCTAGTCTAACCATCCTAACCTGACCTAACATAACAATGCCTAACTTAACCTAACCTGACCTGATCTAACCTAACCTGACCTAACCTTGTCTAACCATCCTAACCTGACCTAACCTAACAATCAATCCTAGCCTAACCTAACCTGACCTGACCTAACCTGACCTAGCCTAACCTGAACTGATCTAGCCTAACCTAACCTGACATTGTCGGAAAATCCGACACCATTTAATAATCATACAGATAATAGCTGTATAAACAAGTTACCCATAGAAAACGTAACTTGTAGTGGAATTACCGTCTATAGAAAACGGGATATCATCACCACATACTATTATAATTCACCAGCTATTTTGCTGGGAATTATTCTTAAATACATTAGTCTTTGGACTTTACCATCATAAAAACATCTTATATAAATTAACTTAATTATCAATATTAAAGTAGAGTAAATGTGACCCTTCTATCACTTTCTGAAATCTGGACAAAGTAGGCCAGGCGTCAGGGAGGAAGGAGGCAGCCATTGTTGTGTCACCTCCGAGACGTGTGGAGTAAATTTGGCTCCTATCATATCTGGACAATGTCGGCCAGACGTCAATAGAATGGAGTGTTAGATGCAGCCATTGTTTTATATTGAGACCAGAGGCTCACACGGGAGCAAATTCGGCTCCTGTTAATTTTACTTGGACGTAGTGTTATGGAAACCAGAAGTGTACCATTGTCAACACGCTGTCTACAAATTCAAGTTAAGTGTCTATCCGAAACCCGTTTATCATTCATTTATGGCCATTAATGTCAGGATATAGGGTGACCCGGTTAGATCACATGGAAGCCTCAAACTAAAGGTAATTAAGCCAGGTCTTCATGTTCCATGTACTGTTTTCTCTGATATAGCTTGTCATATATAGGATTCTGGCTTCACAGCTAGCGCACTTTTGACAGGTCAAGTCGAGGATGCAAGATTTGTGCACCAGTTACTGGGTGATATGGAAGCTACCTCAAAGAGGATAATTAGGTGTCTACACCCTAGTTATACCTGGTGGACTAACCTGCTGTACTATAAGATAAGGAACCTCTTCAATGTATGTAGTTAATTTTGTAGTTTGATTGGCTGCATATATATATAAACTATTAAACCCCCCCTAATGTGTAGAGGATCGATTTGTGAGATTATGAGATTATTGCAGAAATACAGTCCACTTATCATTATACAAATTGCTATCGAAGTATATAAATTAACGTAAATATAAATTCATATAAATTAAATAAATATAAATCTCACAGGTCGGTTCCCACATTATTTGGTCATCTTTGAACCGGATGACGGATTATTTGATCCTTTGAACCCACATTTGGTCATCTTAGTACCGGATGAACCAGTTAACCAGTGGATTCATTAAATATACTAGTGCAGTGTTATTTAAACAAGGCCAGCAGTCAAGACGGCAGCGTAGCCTCGAGGGAGCTCAGGAGCCTCCCTCAGCCCAGTTCAGCTTCGTCAGCGGTTTCATGCACACCCACAGATATTTGGTGGCGTGTTATTTCGTGAAATGACAGCGCTAATATAGAATCCAGCCAAATTAGTGACTGTGTCTTCGCGAGATTGTTCACGGATTTCGTGGTGTTACATTTCGCGAGAGATTATCTACGAATTTTGTGGACTTTATTTCGCGAGGTCACTAATAATATTTAATACTTCTAGATAATATTAGAAGTTTCATAGAGGCTAATTAAGAGGCTATTAACAATAATTGTGTATATTATTTCTCCAAAATAGAGAATTATTTAATATATATTGCACTAGTGATCACAGTATAATATTTACTAATTGCCAACCCACAACAGGGTAGGATATTACCATTGACTAGTTGAACTATTATTGTTCATCCTAGTCCCATTATTACTATAGTCAGTTGTACTATATTGAACAACCTAACACCATTAATGCATGGTCCAGACCCTATTTTGGGTGTAATTTTTAACAACTCGAGTTGAGTTGTATATATAATAAATTACTTATGATCATTACACCTTTGAGTGATTAATTAGTGTCTCTACCATCCTAGGGTGATATAGAAGAGCTAACCTAAAGGTACTTCCAGTGACACTGGTTTATCACTCAAATCATTAGTGTGGATGATTGTATATATATATAATGTGTATTAATTTTAAGTGCTAACCTCTAGTAGAGGTAGGATTATTGCCTAGTGAGTTCAGAATTTACCCTAGGCTACCATCAGAGCTTGTTCAGTATTATGAGCAGCCCAAGTACAAGCCCCACAAGGCTTCACCAACGAGCCAGTATGGATAATGCAGGGAGAATGAAAAGAACCCTTGCAGGTCTTAAAGGCCACTTAACAAGACAGATCAAGAAATGTGAAGATTTGTCACAACAATCAACAGTTGATTATGCTGACCTGGAAAGCTATTATCAAGCAGCTGCAGGTAAATTTGAGCAAATCAAATGTCAAATAGCAACATATGTGGCTGAACTTGCCAACACTAATTTATCAGAAACAGAAATAGACGACATTATGGTTGATCTTGCGAATTATGAAGATCACACTCAGGCCACGTTACAGCCTTATGTCAAATTAATTGCCCAGAACAAGGCAACAGCAACAACAACAACAGTTGCATCTAATACGAGTCAAGCGGAAGCTCGACTCCCTCCAATTAATTTACCCACTTTCTCAGGGAAAGATGAGGAAGATTGGGACGAATTTTGGAACAAATTCGTTGACCTTGTAGACTCAAAACAATCTTTACCAAAGAGTAGTAAATTCTCTTATTTGCAAGGCCAATTATCAGGTGAGGCTAAAACAGTAGTATCCCATCTGAGATTAACTAATGACGGCTATGATCTGGCAGTAAAACTCCTCAAGGATAATTATGCTGATCCAGAAGTAAGAACATCACATTTAGTTCATGAGCTGTTGCATTTACCCCCACCGGAGGCTTCAGCTGATTCACTCCAAGTCTTCAAGCTGGAGGTAGAATCATTGATCAATGCCCTCAGCCTGACAGCAGATACAAACGGGGCTGAGTGGGTCTTGAAAATAATTGTCCAGGAGAAAATACCTAGGGACATATTGAGACAAATGAGTGCTCATTACAATAAAAGCATCTTATCTATGAATGAAATATCTGAAGGTTTAAAGTCAGTAGTTCATCAATTACGAACACATGACAAATTAAAACCACCAAGTAAACCCTCAGAAACCAATAATAGTAAACCACAGAGTACCAAGGGTACTCCAAATCAATCTAGACAATATAATTCAACACCAAAGTGGAACAGTGGCAGTGTGGGCGTATATGCAGTGGGACCCTCCAAGCCTATAGTTACTGTGTCACCCAAGAACATGACACCAAAGGGTACAGGAAGCTATGGAACATGTTTGTTCTGTAATGAGAAACATTCAATGTACCACTGCTCTAATTTTCCTGATAGTGACGCCCGTGTTGAGCGACTCAAAGATTTGCAACATTGCACGAGGTGCCTCAGGAAACATAACATCAAGGATTGTGATACCCAATTACACCCTTGTAATAGGTGTAACAAAGGTCAGCACCATGCAGCATTGTGCAGAGACACCAAAACAACGTCTCCAAACCCCAAGGTGGAAGATAGCATTCCCACCACAGTACAGTACTGCAAGGTGCAACAAACAAAGAGTGTCCAATCAGCAAAGTCTAAAGGTAATACGACTTTGCCTACTGCCCAAATTACCATCCTGAATAAGAGGGCCAAGGTCCATACCCGTGGGTTGTTTGACCAAGGATCCCAGAGAACATATATCACTAAAAAGCTGGCAGATGAATTACAATTAAGGCCTGTAGCCCAGACGTCATTCAACATCTCAGGGTTTGTAACAGATGCAGGACCTCAAGTCTACCAGGTGGTACAACCATCAGTACGTTTAGGCAGGTACGTCTGTCGAGTACAAGCCATTGTGGTGGACAAGATACCAGTAGACCTACAAGTTCAAGGTCTGAGAGCAACAGCCAAATTCCTGAGAAATAGAGGAATAAAATTGGCAGATAATATTAAGTCTGATCACCTCAACGACTTCGGTCTCCTTGTAGGGACAGACTATTGCCATCAATTCATTGGTAGCCCTACTAAATATCAGGGCATAACCATGTTAAACTCTGCAGGAGGTAAATTACTCTCAGGCCCAGTATCAAGCCTGAGGAGACCTATGCCTGCAGATAAACAATACCAGTAGAAACCTAAATTTGTCAGCTGATTATATTTCTCCAGTAGCATTATACTAAGGAGATTACAGCTGACTATACCAACAGAGCTTGATGTTAGTATCATCATTTGAAGCTGAAGATGAGTTCATGAGGCCTCAGTGGCAAATCAGTGAACAGTAGCCTAAAACAGCTACAAGTCACTGCGACCAATGTCACTGAACCCACTGCAGTCTCAGAACTATACTTTACTTTAATGATGAGCTATTCAATCTTCTGAATCAATTAACTAAATTAAAACCCCAATAAATCTGATGACTGATTTGATACATTTATTATTTAATCAAGATGTATTCCATGGGCCTCAGTGTTTATATATCAGTGACCAGTTACCTGAAGAAACTTCAAGTTATATCTATGTCACTGATCTCACTGCAGTCCCTGAATCATACTTGACTGTAGTACTTGATCACATCCAGTCTTCTGGGTTAAATAATATGTAATAAGGCTTGAATATTAGCCTTTCAAGAGTTGACAGGGAAATGAAATCGCATTAGACTTCTAACCCCTGCAACTCTAGTACGGGACATCCGTCCTGTACGAACAGACACACAAATGTGTGATTGCTAACTACTAACATCAAATTAATGTAATAATTCGATGGAGGAGTATCGGTGTTCGTCTGTTCTAATTAGGACTTCGACCCATGAGCAGCCCCTGGGGAATTATGTCGGAAAATCCGACACCATTTAATAATCATACAGATAATAGCTGTATAAACAAGTTACCCATAGAAAACGTAACTTGTAGTGGAATTACCGTCTATAGAAAACGGGATATCATCACCACATACTATTATAATTCACCAGCTATTTTGCTGGGAATTATTCTTAAATACATTAGTCTTTGGACTTTACCATCATAAAAACATCTTATATAAATTAACTTAATTATCAATATTAAAGTAGAGTAAATGTGACCCTTCTATCACTTTCTGAAATCTGGACAAAGTAGGCCAGGCGTCAGGGAGGAAGGAGGCAGCCATTGTTGTGTCACCTCCGAGACGTGTGGAGTAAATTTGGCTCCTATCATATCTGGACAATGTCGGCCAGACGTCAATAGAATGGAGTGTTAGATGCAGCCATTGTTTTATATTGAGACCAGAGGCTCACACGGGAGCAAATTCGGCTCCTGTTAATTTTACTTGGACGTAGTGTTATGGAAACCAGAAGTGTACCATTGTCAACACGCTGTCTACAAATTCAAGTTAAGTGTCTATCCGAAACCCGTTTATCATTCATTTATGGCCATTAATGTCAGGATATAGGGTGATCCAGTTAGATCACATGGAAGCCTCAAACTAAAGGTAATTAAGCCAGGTCTTCATGTTCCATGTACTGTTTTCTCTGATATAGCTTGTCATATATAGGATTCTGGCTTCACAGCTAGCGCACTTTTGACAGGTCAAGTCGAGGATGCAAGATTTGTGCACCAGTTACTGGGTGATATGGAAGCTACCTCAAAGAGGATAATTAGGTGTCTACACCCTAGTTATACCTGGTGGACTAACCTGCTGTACTATAAGATAAGGAACCTCTTCAATGTATGTAGTTAATTTTGTAGTTTGATTGGCTGCATATATATATAAACTATTAAACCCCCCCTAATGTGTAGAGGATCGATTTGTGAGATTATGAGATTATTGCAGAAATACAGTCCACTTATCATTATACAAATTGCTATCGAAGTATATAAATTAACGTAAATATAAATTCATATAAATTAAATAAATATAAATCTCACAGGTCGGTTCCCACAGACATAACCTGACCTAACCATCCTAACCTGACCTAAAATAACAAAGCCTAACTTAACCTAACCTAAACTGAACTAACCTAACCTACCCTAACCTAACATAACCTAACCTAATCAAATATCTAACCTAACCTAACTATGCTAAACCAACATAATACACAAATATTAATTTTTATATGAGAGAAAACCCGTTTGTTTTTATACATTGTGAAAGTTTCATGCTATCAGCTGAATAAATCATGTTTTGATGAATTAAAATGAATGGTTTTCCAAGCTTTCTGTGATTTTGAGTAAAAATCCGGTTGTATGACTTTTACCATTATTATAGTACTGTGGGTTGGTTGGTGGTGTTGTCGTGTTGATCCTTCTCTATGGATAACCCAACCCACAACTCGGTAGAGTGTTTATACCTCACTAGGAGATCACACTAGGCGCTTCTGGCTCTTGGAGAGGGGCTCAACGTCACACGATTAGGGGATGCGGCTCCAACACTTAGCCTCGTTGTCACGTGCACACACCCACTCGAGCCGCTGTGACTCCCCACTCTCTCCTTATGTGATATGATCTCCTCAATCCTCTTTGACTTACTAATTTTCCATCCTACCCTGTCCACAGCGGTGGTTCTTGGTTCTCTCTCTCTCTCTACCTTTACTATTTCCTGGGAAGCCTCACTAGGACAAGGGCAAACACCAGCAAATTGGAATACATTTACTGGACAAAGCACATACACGATACATACACACATATAATAATAATGAATCCTATACTCTATACTATTACAATAAGGTTGCACTCCAACACCATCAGAACTCTATCATCAGCTTATCAAGTGGTATCCTATCTCCTGGTTCACCACCTGATACTATCAACCTCTTCAAGTTGATCAAGTCTACATACACTGTTGCACCATCAGCAGGAGAATATATCTATAAACATATACAAGGAAATCAAGCATGGAATGCAATAACATATATCAGTATAAATGTTCCTTGATACACAACAATGATCAATCGATCACTATCAGTCCTAGAACACATACATCTGTAGACAATCCAGCCTACGATTTTTACTCTAAACTTCAGTATAAAACACTCCTTGACATAAGAATGCAAACAATCACTCACCTCTCACTGCGTCTTGCACGCTAATGACAAACAAACACTATCACTTCCCTACAAGTAATCCACCAGAACTTCCCTTCCACCTCTAGAAGTTCACTACCCTGACATCTTCAGGTTCTTCCGAGCTTAACTACCAGGATCCTCTGCAGCTCCTCCAGGCTGCTACCATGAAGTTTCCTTGAGCAACTACGGTGCTTCACCCTTCTGCTAGGGTCCTCCACAGATCTCTTGGCTGCTACACCATGGAGTTCCCTCGAGCAACTATGGTGCTTCACCACCTCTACAGAAGCACGTGACACTCCTCTTCACTGCTTCTCCTCACAGCTCGAGGTCCTCACCTCCACTGCCTTGGAGTCTCATCAACTACTCCCTCTGTGCTGGCTTCGAAGTTCTCAGCAACTTCTTCCCCAAAGACAAACCTGCAACCCATTGACACTCCAATAAAAATGTTTCCCCTTTAACACGTAAACAAAAATAATCACACAATATGTTTGCCTCCAACCTCTATCTGTCCTCTACATACTGTGAGAGTGGATTCCCCCGTTGGGCAGGTCCATACTCCACCTCGCCCGGCGGCGGCCCTCACACTGGGAAGGTCCTCCACCGTCAGGAGCTGGGCCCCCCCAGTTGCCTGCCAGCGCTCAGAGGAGACGGATGTCGCTCCGTGTTCCTCCCTCTCCACTCTCTTATTTCAGGCCTTCTGCCTTATTAAAACATGTCTAACTAATCAATAAACATTGCTACTGTCGCTGGGCACACGACCAACTACAAGCAATCACTATGAACTGGCGTATATCGTGCTTACCACAGATTATCTGGTCGAGGGCGCTATCCCTCTGACGGCGTCTGGTCAGGGCGCTCCACACAGCCCACGAAAATGCCTCTGAGCAGCTTATTAAACTCTCCTTGCCGTCCAAGACTTGAGACCACAACGTTCTCAGCTCAATTCCACGGCTGGCACGTCTGCACACTTCTCTTCTCTTGGAGATATATCATTAGGGGTTCCTTTCTGACGGGAGCTCAAACGGAGCGAGGCTTTCCCCCTGCGATGTCTGGCCTCAAGTGAGGTCAAAGCCCTCCAGAAGCGAGCCTCACGCCTCCAGCAAAATGTCCACATCTCCTTGCCCGTCATTTATCTGTTTTCTTCTTCACTGCCCATAATCTTAAATTGTTCATCATATCCAACCAGCTATTTTACATATGTGTTATCACCTCTATATTTCTTAGACCTTCTGGTTAGGTCAGGCTTGCTGAATAACTCTCAAGGGGGAGATTCGTTTCTCCTACAGGCTGAGATCATAACACCATGTCAGTGTTGGTACAGTGGTAGAGTATGCGGCTTGACAATGCCTTGGTCGCTGGTTAGCGCCCATCTCACAGCCCGAGTGGATTTTCTCATTGGTATATGTCACGTTAGTATGATGTCTCTGTGTGTATGTATATTATGTTGTCTGTGCTGTCTCCTAAGCTTACTCGTGTCGGGTTTCCGGTTCGTGTTATCTGTTTAACAGTGAGTTTCTGTTGATATTTTTTGCTGAATATTTTTAATAGTGTGTACTGTTTTGTTGCCTCTGAGCACTGAGACGTCCCAAAGTACTGTGATGTCAAGCACTATGTTACAGCGATCACTGCCGCCAAACGGTTTCTCATGTGAATTTAGCTCTAGACACACTCTAGGTTTAGCTGTCCAACCACTTGGGCTGGACGGTAGAGCGACGGCCTCGCTTCATGCAGGTCGGCGTTCAATCCCCGACCGTGCAAGTGGTTGGAAACCATTCCTCCTCCCCCACCCCCCCCCCCAATCACAACTCTGGTTGGAAGCAGGTCGACGAAGAACTCTTTATTGTAAGGCAGGTCCTAGTTAACAATGGCTTCTTTAACGGTTATGTTGAAGACGTCATGAAAAGAAAGGTGAAATGCCATGGAACCTCTGAAGAGTCAACTAACACACCTGTACCTCCTATTACACTGTTTTACAGGAACTTCTTTTCAACGGCTCACAAAACGGAGGAAAGTTTCTTGAAAAATATTATCAATAGGAACGTTATCCCCACAGACACAATTAACAATTTACTTCAAAAACAAGAAAACGGCCAACCAACTCATTTAGAATTCTCCAGACACCAAACAGAATGCCTTGAAAAAAAGCAACGTCGTCTATGCCTTCACATTCCCACTTGGGGACTGTCAGCCCCCAAGAACTCAGTATATAGGCACGACAACAACGTCTTTTTCTAGGCGATTAACAATGCAGAAACAACAGAGCTCCACCAAGGAGCATATAATCTCCTCACACAAGCAGACCATTCCGAAAGAAATCTTAACAAGTAACACAGAAACTATGACACATACATCGATAACAGGAGGCTCAACATCAGCGTGGCCCTATACATCAAAAAGTCATAACAAGCAATCAACAGCCAATTAACACATAATTACATTCTACAAACTTCAAGACCGCAAACCAGCACAGAAGCAAGCAGATAAAATGTATACCACATTTATAACCATTGTTTCGTGTTGTCTTTTCCCATTGATTTGTTTCCCGTCACCTCACCCAAAACATTTGTTTATCACCTCACCCCATAACAAATATAAGCATGAAACGGAGTGCATAAAAATCTGTCTCTAAAAGTGTGAGAAGTCTTGCAAAACGCTTCTAGGCGTCAGATCATAAATAAAAATGTAATTAACTCTCCAAAATGGACTTTGTAGAGTTAATTTTTCAATTACCCTCGACAGTGAAGGAAAACGTATGAAATATTGAGAAGATTCGGGTTAGAATTATTAATCTTACCCTTTCGGTCATATTCATCACCATATTATATATATATATATATATATATATATATATATATATATATATATATATATATATATATATATATATATATTTATATATATATATATATATATAAATATATATATATATATATATATATATATATATATATATATAAATATATATATATATATAAATATATATATATCTATATATCTATATATCTATACCTATATATATATATATATATATATATATATATATATATATATATATATATATATATATATATATATATATCTATATATATATATATATATATATATATATCTATATATATATATATATCTATATATATATATATATATATATATATATATATATATATATATATATATATATATATATATATATATATATATATATATATATATCTATATATATATATATCTATATATATATCTATATATAAGGCACAACTCTCCTAAACACGAGAGTGAAGTATAGAACTTTAGAACACTTTCCCACCAGGAGACTCGAACCCTAGCCAGCACAGAAGCCTTCCAGCAACTGGCATAACAGGTACGCCTTAACCCGCTCCACCACCCGCTCAGACCCTTAAAAGAGATGGTAATTTCGGAGTATTTAAATACACCAAAGATCACCACCTCCCAAGAGCACTAGAGCAAGTGAGGGGTCATTTAGACGTTAATTTCATCAAGTCCCTGTTAATATGGGAAGACACAGTGTCTATGCTTAAGGCACAACTCTCCTAAACACGAGAGTGAAGTATAGAACTTTAGAACACTTTCCCACCAGGAGACTCGAACCCTAGCCAGCACAGAAGCCTTCCAGCAACTGGCATAACAGGTACGCCTTAACCCGCTCCACCACCCGCTCAGACCCTTAAAAGAGATGGTAATTTCGGAGTATTTAAATACACCAAAGATCACCACCTCCCAAGAGCACTAGAGCAAGTGAGGGGTCATTTAGACGTTAATTTCATCAAGTCCCTGTTAATATGGGAAGACACAGTGTCTATGCTTAAGGCACAACTCTCCTAAACACGAGAGTGAAGTATCGAACTTTAGAACACTTTCCCACCAGGAGACTCGAACCCTAGCCAGCACAGAAGCCTTCCAGCAACTGGCATAACAGGTACGCCTTAACCCGCTCCACCACCCGCTCAGACCCTTAAAAGAGATGGTAATTTCGGAGTATTTAAATACACCAAAGATCACCACCTCCCAAGAGCACTAGAGCAAGAGAGGGGTCATTTAGACGTTAATTTCATCAAGTCCCTGTTAATATGGGAAGACACAGTGTCTATGCTTAAGGCACAACTCTCCTAAACACGAGAGTGAAGTATAGAACTTTAGAACACTTTCCCACCAGGAGACTCGAACCCTAGCCAGCACAGAAGCCTTCCAGCAACTGGCATAACAGGTACGCCTTAACCCGCTCCACCACCCGCTCAGACCCTTAAAAGAGATGGTAATTTCGGAGTATTTAAATACACCAAAGATCACCACCTCCCAAGAGCACTAGAGCAAGTGAGGGGTCATTTAGACGTTAATTTCATCAAGTCCCTGTTAATATGGGAAGACACAGTGTCTATGCTTAAGGCACAACTCTCCTAAACACGAGAGTGAAGTATAGAACTTTAGAACACTTTCCCACCAGGAGACTCGAACCCTAGCCAGCACAGAAGCCTTCCAGCAACTGGCATAACAGGTACGCCTTAACCCGCTCCACCACCCGCTCAGACCCTTAAAAGAGATGGTAATTTCGGAGTATTTAAATACACCAAAGATCACCACCTCCCAAGAGCACTAGAGCAAGTGAGGGGTCATTTAGACGTTAATTTCATCAAGTCCCTGTTAATATGGGAAGACACAGTGTCTATGCTTAAGGCACAACTCTCCTAAACACGAGAGTGAAGTATAGAACTTTAGAACACTTTCCCACCAGGAGACTCGAACCCTAGCCAGCACAGAAGCCTTCCAGCAACTGGCATAACAGGTACGCCTTAACCCGCTCCACCACCCGCTCAGACCCTTAAAAGAGATGGTAATTTCGGAGTATTTAAATACACCAAAGATCACCACCTCCCAAGAGCACTAGAGCAAGTGAGGGGTCATTTAGACGTTAATTTCATCAAGTCCCTGTTAATATGGGAAGACACAGTGTCTATGCTTAAGGCACAACTCTCCTAAACACGAGAGTGAAGTATAGAACTTTAGAACACTTTCCCACCAGGAGACTCGAACCCTAGCCAGCACAGAAGCCTTCCAGCAACTGGCATAACAGGTACGCCTTAACCCGCTCCACCACCCGCTCAGACCCTTAAAAGAGATGGTAATTTCGGAGTATTTAAATACACCAAAGATCACCACCTCCCAAGAGCACTAGAGCAAGTGAGGGGTCATTTAGACGTTAATTTCATCAAGTCCCTGTTAATATGGGAAGACACAGTGTCTTTTCTTAAGGCACAACTCTCCTAAACACGAGAGTGAAGTATAGAACTTTAGAACACTTTCCCACCAGGAGACTCGAACCCTAGCCAGCACAGAAGCCTTCCAGCAACTGGCATAACAGGTACGCCTTAACCCGCTCCACCACCCGCTCAGACCCTTAAAAGAGATGGTAATTTCGGAGTATTTAAATACACCAAAGATCACCACCTCCCAAGAGCACTAGAGCAAGTGAGGGGTCATTTAGACGTTAATTTCATCAAGTCCCTGTTAATATGGGAAGACACAGTGTCTATGCTTAAGGCACAACTCTCCTAAACACGAGAGTGAAGTATAGAACTTTAGAACACTTTCCCACCAGGAGACTCGAACCCTAGCCAGCACAGAAGCCTTCCAGCAACTGGCATAACAGGTACGCCTTAACCCGCTCCACCACCCGCTCAGACCCTTAAAAGAGATGGTAATTTCGGAGTATTTAAATACACCAAAGATCACCACCTCCCAAGAGCACTAGAGCAAGTGAGGGGTCATTTAGACGTTAATTTCATCAAGTCCCTGTTAATATGGGAAGACACAGTGTCTATGCTTAAGGCACAACTCTCCTAAACACGAGAGTGAAGTATAGAACTTTAGAACACTTTCCCACCAGGAGACTCGAACCCTAGCCAGCACAGAAGCCTTCCAGCAACTGGCATAACAGGTACGCCTTAACCCGCTCCACCACCCGCTCAGACCCTTAAAAGAGATGGTAATTTCGGAGTATTTAAATACACCAAAGATCACCACCTCCCAAGAGCACTAGAGCAAGTGAGGGGTCATTTAGACGTTAATTTCATCAAGTCCCTGTTAATATGGGAAGACACAGTGTCTATGCTTAAGGCACAACTCTCCTAAACACGAGAGTGAAGTATAGAACTTTAGAACACTTTCCCACCAGGAGACTCGAACCCTAGCCAGCACAAAAGCCTTCCAGCAACTGGCATAACAGGTACGCCTTAACCCGCTCCACCACCCGCTCAGACCCTTAAAAGAGATGGTAATTTCGGAGTATTTAAATACACCAAAGATCACCACCTCCCAAGAGCACTAGAGCAAGTGAGGGGTCATTTAGACGTTAATTTCATCAAGACCCTGTTAATATGGGAAGACACAGTGTCTATGCTTAAGGCACAACTCTCCTAAACACGAGAGTGAAGTATAGAACTTTAGAACACTTTCCCACCAGGAGACTCGAACCCTAGCCAGCACAGAAGCCTTCCAGCAACTGGCATAACAGGTACGCCTTAACCCGCTCCACCAACCGCTCAGACCCTTAAAAGAGATGGTAATTTCGGAGTATTTAAATACACCAAAGATCACCACCTCCCAAGAGCACTAGAGCAAGTGAGGGGTCATTTAGACGTTAATTTCATCAAGTCCCTGTTAATATGGGAAGACACAGTGTCTATGCTTAAGGCACAACTCTCCTAAACACGAGAGTGAAGTATAGAACTTTAGAACACTTTCCCACCAGGAGACTCGAACCCTAGCCAGCACAGAAGCCTTCCAGCAACTGGCATAACAGGTACGCCTTAACCCGCTCCACCACCCGCTCAGACCCTTAAAAGAGATGGTAATTTCGGAGTATTTAAATACACCAAAGATCAAATACCACCAAAGATCTCGTGTTTAGGAGAGTTGTGCCTTAAGCATAGACACTGTGTCTTCCCATATTAACAGGGACTTGATGAAATTAACGTCTAAATGACCCCTCACTTGCTCTAGTGCTCTTGGGAGGTGGTGATCTTTGGTGTATTTAAATACTCCGAAATTACCATCTCTTTTAAGGGTCTGAGCGGGTGGTGGAGCGGGTTAAGGCGTACCTGTTATGCCAGTTGCTGGAAGGCTTCTGTGCTGGCTAGGGTTCGAGTCTCCTGGTGGGAAAGTGTTCTAAAGTTCTATATATCTATATATATATATATATATATATATATATCTATATATATATATCTATCTATCTATATATATATATATATATATATATATATATATATATATATATATATATATATATATATATCTATATATATATATATATCTATATATATATATCTATATATATATACATATATATATATATATATATATATATATATATATATATACCTATATATATATATATATATATATATATATATATATATATATATATATATATATATATATATATATATATATATATACCTGGTTGATACCTGGTTGATGGGGTTCTGGGAGTTCTTCTACTCCCCAAGCCCGGCCCGAGGCCAGGCTCGACTTGTGAGAGTTTGGTCCACCAGGCTGTTGCTTGGAGCGGCCCGCAGGGCCACGTACCCACCACAGCCCGGCTGATCCGGAACTTCTCTTAGAAAACCGTCCAGTTTTCTCTTGAAGATGTCCACGGTTGTTCCGGCAATATTGCTTATGCTCGCTGGGAGGACGTTGAACAACCGCGGACCTCTGATGTTTATACAGTGCTCTCTGATTGTGCCTATGGCACCTCTGCTCTTCACAGGTTCAATCTTGCATTTTCTTCCATATCGTTCACTCCAGTACGTTGTTATTTTACTGTGTAGATTTGGGACCTGACCCTCCAGTATTTTCCATGTGTATATTATTTGGTATCTCTCTCGTCTCCTTTCTAGAGAGTACATTTGGAGAGCTTTGAGACGATCCCAATAATTTAGGTGTTTTATCGCGTCTATGCGTGCCGTGTATGTTCTCTGTATTCCCTCTATTTCAGCAATCTCTCCTGCTCTGAAGGGTGAAGTGAGTACTGAGCAGTACTCGAGACGGTACAACACAAGAGACTTGAAGAGTACAACCATTGTGATGGGATCCCTGGATTTGAAAGTTCTCGTAATCCATCCGATCATTTTTCTGGCTGACGCGATATTTGCTTGGTTATGCTCCCTAAACGTTAGATCGTCGGACATCATTATTCCCAAATCCTTGACATGCTGTTTTTCTACTATGGGAACATTCGATTGTGTTTTGTACCCTGTATTATGTTTCAGATCCTCATTTTTGCCGTACCTGAGTACCTGAAATTTATCACTGTTAAACATCATGTTATTTTCTGCTGCCTAATCAAAAACTTTGTTGACATCTGCTTGTAGTTTTTCAATGTCTTCAGCAGAGGTAATTTTCATGCTGATTTTTGTGTCATCTGCAAAGGACGACACGAAGCTGTGGCGTGTATTTTTGTCTATATCAGATATGAGAATAAGGAACAGTAGCGGTGCAAGGACTGTACCTTGAGGTACAGAGCTTTTAACATCGCTTGGACTCGATTTTATCTGATTGACTGTTACTCTTTGTGTTCTGTTCGACAGGAAATTGAGTATCCAGCGTCCTACTTTTCCAGTTATTCCCATTGACCTCATTTTGTGAGCTATCACCCCATGGTCACATTTGTCGAACGCCTTTGCAAAGTCTGTGTATACAACATCTGCATTTTGCTTTTCTTCTAGGGCTTCTGTGATTTTGTCATAGTGGTTGAGTAACTGTGACAGACAGGATCTTCCCGCTCTAAATCCATGTTGTCCTGGATTGTGCAATTCATTGTTTTCCATAAAACTAGAAATTTGATTCCTAATCACTCTTTCAAACACTTTTATTATGTGTGATGTTAGTGCAACTGGCCTATAATTTTTTGCCAAGGCTTTACTCCCCCCCTTGTGCAACGGGGCTATATCTGCAGATTTAAGTGCTGCTGGTATCTCCCCTGTATCCAGGCTCTTTCTCCATATTACGCTGAGTGCTCTCGCTACTGGTACTTTACATTTCTTTATGAATATTGAATTCCATGAGTCAGGCCCAGGAGCTGAGTGCATAGGCATATTATCAATTTCTCTTTCAAAGTCTTCCGAGTTTGTGGTAATATCCGTTATATTATCTGCAGCTTGAATGTCATTCATAAAGAAGCTGTCTGGGTCATCAACTTTCATGTTGTGTATTGGTGTGCTAAACATAGCCTCATACTGGCTTCTTAGAATTTCACTAATCTCTTTGTTGTCCTCTGTGTACGTACCTTCATTTGTAATTAACGGTCCAATACTGGTCGAGGTTTTGGATTTTGATTTTGCGTATGTGAAAAAATATTTCGGATTTTTCTTTATCTCTTCTATAGCTTTCTGTTCCAATTCCATTTCCTCAGACTCATATGATCGCTTCAACGTTTGTTCTATTTCCTCAATCTCCCTGCTTAGGCTTGTTTTCCTTGCTTGTGATAGTTGTGTCTGTCGAAGCATTTCCGTTATTTTTTTCCTTCTCCTGTACAGTCGTCTCCGTTCTCTTTCTAGAGTAGTCCTCTTTCTGCCCCTCCTCACAGGTACGTGCTTCAAGCAGACCTTGTAAGCTTCAGCTGTCAGTTGAGCTATTCCCTGTGTGGGAGTTTTGTCGCTTAAGACCGTCTCCCATTGAATGGTTGCAAGGTCTACATTTATTTTTTCCCAGTCAATCCTCTTATTGTTGAAATTGAATTGATTGAATATTCCTTCTCGCTTGTTGGGTCTCTTAGACCTATTACCGTTATTTATGCTAGTTCGCACTTCAATGAGCTTATGGTCTGTGTATGAAGTATCTGAGATTGTGATATCCCTGATTAGTTCATCATTGTTTGTGAATACCAAGTCTAGTGTGTTTTCGTTCCTAGTTGGTTCTGTAATCTGTTGATTGAGTGAG